>NW_027521443.1:0-300000 GCF_052094955.1 Ictidomys tridecemlineatus
AAACCTAGAAAATATAGCCATTTCCACACGTAGGTATTCATATATGGTATATCATCGCTTTGGGGATAAAAACCTATAAGATATTATTATACTGAATTCTGTAGACAATTGTAACATTGTAAATGTTTATATATCTAAACATATCAAAACACAAAAAAGATATTAAAAATACTAGGTGACAAGAATTTTTTAGCTCCATTATTATGCACTAATGACCAAAATGTCATTAAGTGGCACAAGACTGTAAACAATTATACTGATGTCATTGAAAACTGGAACTCCAACATCAGAGAAAGAAAACACAAATCTAAGATAGATGAAGTGAAGTAAAATCTCTCCTGAATTTTCATGGGAATTATCTAAATGACATGATGAAAAATCCCCACATATTTCTGAGCTTTGTTCACTAAAAAGGCCTACAAATGACAGTCAATTTGAGCAATAAGCAATCCTAGTACTTGGAATGTAGCCTCTAAATATCATTTCCTATTGAAAGGAACCAAAGTTCTTTTAGAGAAATAGTTCCTTCAAGGTCTGGACAGGGAATGTTTAAGATGAACTTGGAATATCTCATAGTTCAAAAGCAAGGGAAATAGGTAACAATGACCACTAGGTGGTGGCAAAGGGTCCCAGGAGCCAAGATAAAGAGGCTTCTACAAGGCAAAAGGGGGAGAAATTGAGCATCAGGTAAGAACAATTACTATTCCTAACTGGATTAAACACACCAAATATTTTTAAATGCATGACGTCATATTGACTCTTAAATAAAAGTTAAAAAGATTTCAAAAGCCCCTTTGGGTATCATTTGATAATGCTAGAATACCACCTTACTATTCTGAAAAGTAATGAAGAAAAGGAATCAAATGTTTATCTCCTGCCTTAACTATACAAACCAAATATCTGTGTAAAGAATAATCAATCATAGCCAGGCGTCGTGGCACACACTTGTAATCCCAGTAGTTCGGGAGGCTGAGGAGGGAAGATAGCAAGTTCAAAGTCAGCCTCAGCAAAAGCGAATTGCTAAGCAACTCAGTGAGACCCTGTATATAAATAAAATACAAAATAAGGCTGGGGATATGGCTCACTAGCCAAGTGCCCCTGAGTTTAATCCCCAGTACAAAAAAAAAAAAAAGAAAGAAAGAAAGAATAATCAATCATAATTTTTTATTTGTATAGGCATCCCAGCCTTTAAATGAAGAAAGAAAAATCCCAGCAACTCAGACCATTGCTATTTTGCAACCTGTAATATATTAGCAAATCTCACCAAGGTCACTGTTGACTAGTAGTCAACATCAAAGGAGAGGACATGCAGATGTCAATGCAATATTTTATTAAGTTTTCATAAGAAACAGAATTGAACCTAAACCTGACTACCAATTTCCAAGAAATATAAAGCAACAGAGAAAGGCTGAGGTTGTTAGCTCAGCACTTGCCTAGAATGCATGGAGCCCGAGGTTCAATCCCCAACACCACCAAACAAACAAACAAAAAAAAAAAGGCAATAGAGAAAACAGGTTAAATTGTTGTACCAGGGGGATGTCATTTATTCACCAAAGCTACAATATATCCTAGAAGTCCCACAAACATATTTTTTCAATTATCGCAAAAAGTTACAACAAAAGGATAAATCAATAGAGAGTAACTTATATGAGACTTGTTCTCCCACTGAAAGCAACCAGAAAGTTGGAATATATATATATATATATATATATATATATATATATATATATTGTTTTTTGGTATCAGGGATTAAACTCAGAAGCACTTGATCACTGAGCCACATCCCCAGTCTCAGCCCCATTTTGTATTTTATTTAGAGACAGGGTCTCACTGAGTTACTTAGCACCTCACTTTTGGCTTTGAACTCATGATCCTCCTGTCTCAGCCTCCTGAGCCACTAGGATTAAGGCATGTGCCACCATGCCCAGTCAAAATATATTTTTAAAGAGCTATTTTTCAGATAGAAAGCCACAAGGGACATGCAACTGTCACCCCTAAGAGCAGGAGAACAAATAGATGAGCATTTCACCTGGAGGCAACCTCTAGACCTCAGTTTGGGAAGGGGAACCCAAATAGGGCATAACAGTCTCACTGAGGAGAGAGAGACCAGAGTTCCAGGAGATTAAGCAGCCAAAAATATGTAGAGAAAACTACCAGAAAGATGGGAGCCACAAAGAAAGAGAGTTCCAGAAATCTGCATGGAGGTGGTCTTCAGTTTGGGGCTACATTCTAAGCAGTACCTGCGAGGGCCAAGAACAACTATAAGCTAACCAATCCCACAGTTGGCACTGAGCTGGGAGAAGTCTGGATTCCAGCTAGCCAGAGAGAGTTGACATACAAAAACAGTATGGTCAACAAGCTCATGAAGAAGTATTTGATCCAGGCATCATGGCACATGTCTGTAATCCCAGCAACTCAGAAGGTTGAGGCAGGAGGATCCCAAGTTTGAGGCTGGCAACTTATCAAGGGCCTAAGCAAGTTAGTGAGACCCTATCTCAAAAGAAAAAAAAAGTTCACTCAATATCATTAATTATCAGGAAATAAACTCACAAAGACATACCCACTAGAATGGCCCAAGTGCTAGTGAAGATGAAGTCAAGTGGAAGTCTCCTAAATTGCTGGTGGAAGTATAAAATGATTGTGGTCATTTTTTAGCATGGCTTGACAGTATCACATAAGATAAAAACATACATTAAACGTAGGAGGCAATTGCACTCCTAGATATAAATGAGTCCATTTATAGTGGCATATATATGAAATAGTACTGTAGGAAAAATGAATCTATAGTTTAAAAAAAAAAGTTATCAGTGGTTGCCTGGAACAGGTGGTGAAGGAACTCACTGGGAAGGATCCCAAGGAAACCCCTTTTCTAGTGAAAAAACTGTTCTATATCTTGATTATGGTAGTTTTTACATGGGTATCTACATTTGTTAAAACTCAGAGTGTGCTTGCTTTGGCAGCACATATACTAAAATTGGAACAATACAGAAAAAATTAGCATGGTCCCTGAGCAAGGATGACACCCACATTTGTGAAGCATTCCATAGTTTTGTGGAACCAACCCTTCAACAGATGAATGGATAAAGAAACTGTGGTACATATATGAAATGGAATATTACTTATAGCCTTAAAAGAGAAAAAAATTACGGCATCTGCGGGTGAATGGGAATATCAGGTTAAGGGAAGTAAGCCAATCCCAAAAACCAAAAGCTGTATGTTCTCTCTGAAAGTGGATGCTGACCCATAATGGGGGTAAGGTGGGTGGTAAGAGGCATGGAAAGAATGGAGGAACTTTGACTGGGCAAAGGGGAGGTAGGACAGGTGACGGGGCATAGGGATAGGAAAGATGGTGGAATGAGATGAACCTTATTACCCGAGGTACATGTAGGAATACAAATGTGTTGTGTACAACTAGGAAAAGTTTTGTTCCATTTATATACAATGAATCGAAATGCATTCTGCTATCATGTATAACCAATTAGAACAAATTAAAAAAAAACTCACTGATATTAGCTATCAAGGAATTACTGTTAAGTTGGGTGATGGCCCGTGGGTTCATTATACTACTCTCTGTGCTTTTCTTTAAAGCTTTTCTAATTAAATTTATTTTTTAACTAGTACATAGAAACAAACATTATAATTATTGAAGTAGGTAACATGACATTTTGATGCATGATTACACTATGTAACATTTAAATCAGTTAAATATATCTACCTCGTCAAACATCATTTCTCTATGGTAAAACTTTCACAACCTTTTCTTCTAGTATTCTAAAATGTACAGTATGTTATGGTTACCTATAGTCCCCTACTATTCTCTCTGCTCTTATTTGAAAGTTTCCATGATAAAAATACTAAAAATAATTTTTAAATTAAGATATAACTTCAAATATTTAAAGGATTTCTATATAGAAAAGAATTCAGTTTTATAGAGGAAATCATGTGGAGGAAAATTTGGAGTCAATACAAGGATGAACTAGACAACAGAAGAACATATAGCCTTGTAAGAGAGTGACTCATGCTAGGAAATACTGGTGTACAGGCCTCATAACTACTCGTCAGGGCCACAGTAAAGAAAATAACAGCAATGAGTGAGAAACTAGACTAACAGCCTTCCAAGGTTTCTTCTAACACTAAGATTCTACTAAGATTCCATTGATCAATGAACCTGATTGGTGCACATCTCCCAAACACATCAGAGCCTATTACTCTCCAGTCCTATCAGATATCATACTACTTGTTTAAGATTTTACATTGATTTGTTCATAATTTTTGCATATATTTGTTAAGTCCTTTTCTTAAGGCTTTCAAAAATCACAATCATGCCTTACACCTGTTAGACTCTTTTAGTCCTCACACAATGTCCTGTACATACTGGGCCATCAAAATGCCTTTTTGAAATCTCCTTTCAAATCAGTCTTTTAACATTGTGCCTCTTCTTTGCCACTCACGTCTATGTCTTACCTATCACCGTACAATCACTGACACACCTGCACCACATTCGTGTCCCCTGACCTAGACCTAGAGGAGGGCTCTGTGCATACCTAAAAATATGAATAAAGAAATCCTTTCCATATCGTGAGGCTGTTAACTTTCCAAGTGATGCTGATTCATTCTGATAATCAAATTATGACTGTGGAAGACTGCTTTAATCACTGGAAATATCATTATTCTAACTGCCTGGCTTGTACATACTCCTTACCCAGGTGGCTGCCACCATCATGAACAAACATGGAGCCAACTGAAAAATGATTTGTTTCTCCCCACCACATCTTTTCCACCCTGGTGGTCTTTCCTCCCCAGGTATTCATTGATTTATACCACCTTCTGACTGCCTACATGAGAATTAGGGGGTGCGTAGGGGTAAAACCCTTCAAAATGCCAGACACCTCACCAGACATTTTACCTTGTCAAATCATTTAATTCTTATGATTGGAGTAAGCATTATCTACATTTTTCAGATGAGGAAAACTTTTTTCAAAAGTTTACTTATTTGCCCAAACTTCTAAATGATAACCTTGGGATTTGAAACCACATCTACCTGGCTTCAAAATCTATACATTTTACAAGGAAAACAACAACATCATCTTTCATACACAAGCCTTGAAATAACACAATCTACAGGAAACAACTTCAGTTGAGGAGGATTACTGTCACAAAGGCCCTAGGACCTCCAACCTCTAAAAGCTTTCTCATTCCTATAATTAAATTCTAAAAGTCCAATATCAACAAACACCAATGGGGGGGAGGTAAGTCCTAAAATGCTTAGATAAGCTTCTAGACAGATTAAATGTCTTGTTTGAATCATGATTTTCTTTAGAAAGATCAGCCTTAAGTGACTCTAAGAAACAGATCTAACCTAATTCCTTTTCATTCTTAAAACTTTCTAAGGATCCCCACTATTAATGGTCTAATGCTACTTTGGCTCATGACTTCAGTTAAGATTTGCTGGCCTCTCCAACAGGCCCATCCCCCTCCAACTTCACACTTTACAACACCAACTATTCACATTCTCCTGCCCTCCCCAAATATCCTTTCTTCATGTTTCCATTTCTCTGAACACATTTCTTCTGACTGCCAGCTTCCCCCACCACCCCAGCCTGTCTAATCAACAACAAACCACATGTCGGACTCCTGTTTGCCCTTTGCCTGTGCTTCAAACACATCTCAACCACTTTCTGACCTTATTGATCACCCTTCCAACCATAATAAATGCATTTATGGACAATAATGTTCTACCATCGAATAAATACCTCTCTTTCTGTCATTATCTTACTGTGTTTCAAGTGAATGCTGTTATCTCCCTGCCAGAATGAAAGGTTCTGAGGGGAAGAACCAAGTTTTTATAGGTGTGCAAATGTCCAGCCTTGGTAGACAGCAAATCTTCCTCATGTGCTAAACCAAGTAGCCATTAAAGCCACACCCCTATGGCTTTTGTTTCAGGAGCTATCTACTCAAAGGATCAGGAGTAATTTTCATAAAGACATTTTAAGTTCTTCACTTCATGACCAGAAGCCACTTAAAAACTAATAAATAATCAACATTCTAATTGAAGAAACTATGTCAAACTTACCATCTTAGACAAATAAAGCAAGAATGAATGTAACAAGAAAAGTATGGTGGTGGCATCTTCTGGCTCTTCCACCTTTATCTCTAGTTGGTTTTCTGTATCAGCAGCATCAACAGGAGTACCTTCTGTTATAAGTAGCTCTAAAATTGAAAGGGGAAATGGCTATTTTATTTTATGCTATAGAATAAGAATTGTCTCTCTTCAGTTTCAATATTCATCGAGTGTTTCACTAAATATATGAGTCACAGTGCCTGGAATATTTGGCTCTCCTAAAGACAATTAACACAGAGAAGAAAACTTCATAATCCTAATTAGAGCTATTAGACCCTTCAATTATAAAATGAACAATCTCTAGTCTACTCTCCACTACTTCAATGGCCATAGAACTGCTACCAGAACAATATTCACTCAAGGGAAAATTTAAAACCAGAGATATATAGACCAGGGTCACATTCAACAAACATGGATTTAGTGCTGGTGAAACCTTGTGTTTAAAACTTTAGGAAAGCTGAAATAGAGGGAGTCTTGGTTTGCAGATTTGCAGGTGGAATGAGCCAAGGCTTAACACAGTATCTGGCACCTGGCAGAGATACTCAACAATTATTTATTGAATGCACAGATGACAGCTATTTAAAAAGAACACAGTAATATCAAGAGAGACTAAAGGGAATTGGATACAGACCTGCATTGAGGCTCTGTGAATGAGGTAGAATTCCAGTAAGAACTGAGAGCTTGTAGGGGTGGAATTTCAGTATGAGTTACAGCCTGGGGTACGTTTGATTAAACAGCAGGAGTCCAACATGCAGTTATTAAGAAGTTGGACCAGTTGCTTCTAAGGTCTTTCTCAACCCTGAGATTCCCATTCACTACTATTTTTTTAAGCTTTTGCCTAATTTTTTTTAGTTTAGTTTTTGATGGACCTTTATTTTATTTATTTGTATGCAGTTCTGAGAATCAAACCCAGTGCCTCACATGTTAGACAAGCGCTCTACCACTGAGCTACAACCCCAGGCCCTCCATTCACTATTGGTCTATGAATTTGACTGCTGGTGAAGTCTGCACCATAGGCTCAGCATCTCAGCAACCTGAGCGGGCTGGCTGAGGCGCCGGCAGAGCCGGAGGGGACACACGCAGGGTACTGAGGCTCTGTCACTCCTGCGCCCCACCCGTCATCCTACGACCCCCTAGCCCAGCCCACGGGGCAGGGGACCGGGGGATCAGAGCCCCATGTGGCCCCAAAGAGCCACCACGGAGACCCTGGGCTGCCCGCCCACCTGTGGACTCACTGCTGCATTCGTCGTCTGCACAGAGTTTGTGCTTCCACAAGGGCCAGCCGGTGCTTGGGTCCAGTTGGCCCGGCACTCGCCAGGTCAGCCACAGCACGAACAGCAAGAAGAGCAGCACTGGCGCCGCAGCCATGTTGTGGTCACCTTGGGGAGTCGGTGACAGGGTGGAGTAGGCTGTGGCGGGCGTCAGGGGGCGGAGGCGGGGCTCAGGGGGGCGGGTGGGGTGGGTAGCAAAGCACAGAGGGGTGGCGCCCGGGAAGGCTTAAGCCTTTCCCGGGTGACACCTCAGCAGGGATATCTGGGGGTCAATCCACAGACTCTACTGGAGAACACACGGAGCTGGAGCTCCATCCTTCTCTAGTCAAGACCTTCTCATGGACTGAAGACCTTCTCCTCTAGTCGCTGCCTTGGCAACTAGAACTCTCCTTCTCGTCCAATCACCTGCCTTTGCTCCTGTGACCTCACAAGCGACCCTCCACATGATTCTAGTAGTCACCCACCCATCCCCCCCCCCCTGCCAACTGGTCCTTTCTGGCTTTCCTTAATGTCTCATTTCTGGTCCATCCTAAACTAGCCCACTCCACTTCACCATCACTCCCATCCCCCATTCCTGGTCTGGTACCTCCTTTTCTGAACTACCAAATCCCACCCATGTCTTGTCACAGCTAGTCTATGGTTCCAGGCTCCCTCCCCTTCAATCTCTTTGAGGTTCCTTGAAGCCCCACCCCAAGATCCCTCTGATTAGGAAAGGGGAAGGTGAATAGAACTGTGAGTGAGGGTGTAAACTGGAGACAGTGGCCTGCTTTTTTTTTTAAGGCGGGGACAGGTGGGGGCAGAGAGATGGACATTAGTCTTCAGGCTAAGATCTTGAGATTCTTATCTTTATCCGTAAGGGAAGAAATTATTTAATTCAAAAGCATATTTTTAATTCTCATTTTGTGCTACCAAAGCCCTAGCATGGTGTGGGAGTGGATGAAAATCAAAAGACAAGATATCTGGTCCTGGTCAGAAAAAGTGCACAACTTAGTGGGAACCAACTGACAAAACCGATTGTCAGAGAAGAAAGCTAGTAGCTAACATTTCTTGAAAGCTTTATGTCCAGTTGTTATTCTGAAGGAAATTTTATTTTATTTTTTCTGACCTCTAAGAGGGATCTTACATTTTTCTACTTCCCTTTCCAAGACTATTCCCTCTTTTGCACTGTGTAATCTTGAATTTAAATCTGAATTAGTTGCATTGATTTTCCCTTGTGTTAATAGTCAAATTATGATACAATTTGAATTATTGAAATGCATATGGAGGGGTTTCTTTTCTTATTTTTAATGAAAACTCACGTTTTTTAAAATTAGCACCTAGGGGACTATAGGTGGAGACTTAATATGTAGAGTCATCAGCATGATAATTGTGATTAAATAAACACAAATCAGTTCATGACAGATGATTTCACTTACTATTATAATCAGCTTTCTCCTCTATAAAACAGCACAATTAGTCCTAAATTGACATTCACTAATTGTATATTAGAGTTTCAAGGAAAACAATGAAGAGTTGGTAACTAGCATAATGATTGAGATGTGTTTTGACATCAGTAATTATTATTATTTTTAAGATGGGGGTCTTGCTATGTTGCCTAACCTGATCTCCAACACCTGGACTCAAGCAATCCTCCTGGCTTGGCCTTCTGAGTAGTTAGGACTACAAGTCACCAAACCAGCCCAGTAATTATTGTTTAGTAGATCTCTTTTTGGACACTAAAATCACTACTAATATGATTGTATATGTTTGAAATTGGTTTTAGGAGCAACATACAGATTTGATGCAATTCCCATCAAAATACCCATGAATTGGTGTGAATATACTTAGTATACAATGAGAGATATGAAAAATTGTGCTCTATATATGTAATATGAATTGTAAAGCATTCTGTTGTCATATATAAATTTAAAATAATAATAATAATAATAAATGTCATTTTTCCAGAACTAGAACAAACAGTCCTGAAATCCATTTGGAAGAATAAAATATTCAGAATAGCCAAAACAATTCTAAGTCAATAAAGCAAGCTGGAGGCATCATCACAATACCTGACTTCAAATTGTACTACAAAGCTATGGAAATAACCACTGCATGGCTCTGTCATAAAACCAGATACATAGACCAATGGGAAAGAAGAGAAGACACAGAAAAAGATCCAACACAGTTAACACTCATCTGATTCTTGACAAAGATGCCAAAAACATATTGGGAGAAAAGACAGGCTTTAAACAAGTGGTGCCAGGAAAATTGGTTATCCATATGTAGACAAATAAGATTAGACCCTGTACAAACTTGAAAGAGATCAAAAGCCCAGGAATTAGACCAGAAACTATGCAAATCCTTGGAAGAAAATATACATTTGAGACTCCAGCATATAGGTACAGGCAATGACTTTCTTATTAGAACTCCTAAAGCTCAGAAAATAATGACAAAAGTTAATAAACAGAATGGCATCAAATTAAAAAGCTTCTGCACAGCAAAGGAAACAATTAGTAACATGAAGAAAGAACCTAAGGAATTGGAGAAAATATATTTGCTAACTACTCTTTTTTTTTAAGAGAGTGAGAGAGAATTTTTTAATATTTATTTTTTAGTTTTTGGCGGACACAACATCTTTGTTTGTATGTGATGCTGAGGATCGAACCTGCACTGCATGCATGCCAGGCGAGCGTGCTACCGCTTGAGCCACATCCCCAACCCTGCTAACTACTCTTTGACACAGGATTAATATCCAAACTATATAAGAAACTTTTAAAAACTTAACACCAAAACCTCAAATAACCTAGCTTAATTGGGCAAATGAATTAAACAGATACTTCTCAAAAGAAGAAATAAAAATGGACAACAAATCTATAAAAATGTTCAACATCATTAGCAATTAGGGAAATGCAAATCAAAACTACAGTGAGCTTTCATCTCACTTTAGTCAGAATAGCAGCCATCAAGAATATGAACGATATGGGGCTGGGGTTGTGGCTCAACAGCACATTGCTTGTCTAGCACGTGCAAGGCCCTGGGTTCGATCCTCAGCACCACATTAAAAATAAATAAATAAAAATAAAGGTATTGTGTCCAACTACTTAAAAAAAAGAATATGCACAATAATAAATGCTAGAGAGAATGTGGAGAAGAAGGGACACTTTTTTCTCTGTTGATAGGATTATAAATGAATATAACCACTATTGAAATCAGTATGGAGGTTCCTCAAAAGACTAGGCAGGAGACCAGCATATAACCCAGCTATACAACTACTCAATGTTTATCCTAATGAATTAAAGTCATAATACTAGAGTAGTACATGCATACCCATGTTTATAGCAGCACAATTCACAGTTGCCAAACTATGGAACCAAACTAGGTGCTTATCAAGGATGAATAAATAAAGAAAATGTGGCATATACACACAATGGAGCTTTATTCAGCCATAAAGGTGAATTATGTCATTTGCTGGAAAATGGATGAAACTTGAGAACATTCTGTTACACAAAATAAGCTAAACTCATAAGATCAAGGGAGCCTATGTTTTCTCTCGGATGTGGAAGCAAGAGAGGAAAAAGGAAAAAAAAGTGAAAATCAAATGGAGATCAGTAGAGTGTAGGAAAGAGACCAGGAGAGGGAGGAGTGAAGGGAAAATACTGGGGAATGATATTGGCCAAACTGTAGTGTTATATTGTGCATGTGGAAATATGTAACGAGAAATACTGCCATGATTTACGACTATAATGTATCAACAAAAAAAATGGAAAAAATAAAAGAAAGCAAACAAAAGAACAAAATTGCTTTCATGTATATATGTATGTATGTATGTATGTATGTATGTATGTATGTATGTATGTATACAGCCTAGCCAAACATCTATTGTGAGCATAACATTAATACTCTGGAACAGTGTTGAGCAAATCATAGCTGTAAGCCTGACACTGTTTTTTTAAATTGTTCCCTTTATTCCTTTTTTTCTCTTTCTTTCTTTCTTTCTTTCTTTCTTTCTTTCTTTCTTTCTTTCTTTCTTTCTTTCTTTCTTTCTTTCTTTCTTTCATTCATTCCTCTCTCTCTTCCTTCCCTCCTTCCCTCCCTCCCTCCCTCTCCCTCTCTCCCCCTCTCTCTCTCTCTCTCTCTCTCTCTCTCTCTCTCTCTCTCTCTTTCTTATTTCCCAGGCTGGCCTGAACTCCTAGGCTCAAGTAATCTTCCTGCCTCTGCTTTCTGAGTAGTTGTGACTGTTGGAGCACACCACGGTGTCCAACAATGACACTTGCTTTTGTAAACAAAGTTTTATTAGAACACAGAAGCTTATATTATTTACCCATAGTCTAGGCTGTTTTTGTGCTACACTGGCATTTGAGTGGCAATTAAGACTTGCCTACAAAGTCTAATATGTTTATTATCAGTCTCTTTTCAGAAAAAGTTTGTTGATCCATGATTAGATTATAGACTAAAGTCAGCAGAATGAATACATAAACATTTCTTTTCTTACGACTAAAATTGGCTGTATGAAATGAGATAAATGATCTATTAATTGCCAAGATATATGTCTCTTCCCTATAGAAAGTGTGTATTCAGGACTAGAAATCTTGGCACTGTGTCATGTCAAATGTAGGAAAAAACCTGGCAGTTCATTTTGATGAGACTTAAGAAATTTCTTTTCCAGGGCATTTTGAGGTGTATCTAAAATTTGTAGATAATACAGGGAAGAACATTTTAATCTGCAAATAGATTATGTTCATTATTAGTTTGTAATCATTTCACAACTATCATATAATATTAAAGCATCATAAGAGACTGCCTATCATAATAGAAACTTTTATGACTCTAGCCATTAACTTGTATTTTTCTACTTATTGTAGACCCATACTTTTAAGCTAGTGCTATTGGTAAAATATATGATTATTTAACTCTGATTGCCTTACTAATTTTGACCAGTTTATTTTTCAGATATCCATTTTGGGGTTTACTCTTTCAATTAATTTTGGGTTCCATGGGCAATGAAATTGTTGTTGAGTATGTAAGATGTTGCAGTTTCTATGTAAGTTCACCTAAGTGCTTCTACCACTATTGATGGGCAAGGATATAACTAATTTAGTACTTTTACTTGAAACTGTTATAGTTCTACTGTACGGGATTTGTTTTCCTGACACAAAAGAGTATAAAACTAGAAAAACTAAACATTTTCAGGTATTAATTTCAGAGAGATGAAGCTCAAGTAAAATGGTGGTCATACTGAGTTAAGAAGAAAATTATCAAAGTGCAAGATTATCATAGTGGTTGGAATTTTGTGGACAAGAATGTCTGAGCTATTTATGGTGGGTGCAATGTGATTATGTGTGTGTGTTAGAGAGAGAGAATACTAAAAGCCTGGAGGAAATTTATTTTTGATATGAATGTACCAGATAAGACTCTTTAAGGCTTAGCAGAGTTTGACTGCTATAAAGGAGACTGAAGATGATGCTAAATGGCAATGTTGGAAGAAATTAGGTTTTCAGCAGAGTCAGGTTGCAGCAGCTTCACTAATATATCAGGTACTTAATTAAGAGTTCATAAATAAGCCTTAGCAAAAAAGAACCACACAAAAAAGAGTAAAGGGAAAATGGTAGACCTAAATTTGAAACCAAAATTTATTCATGCTGAAAATGTATGAGGCAGCCAGAAAGGAAAAAGGAAAAGAAAGGTGTGTGTGTGTGAAAGGAATCTGAGGGCAATCAAAGGGAGATCAGTAGAATAGAGGAAAGGGATCAGGGGAGAAAGGAAAGCAGGTAAAAGAGAAATACTCAAGAATGATATTGGCTAAGTTTTATCACTATATTGTACATATGTATGAAAACATAACAACAAATCCCACCATTATGTACAAGTATAATGCACCATGAAATATGGAAATAAAGAAAAATACCAAACCTAGTGAGGCACAGAATATGCTTATAATCCCAGTGACTCAGGTGGATGAAGCAAGAGGATCACGAGCTCAAAGCCAGCCTTAGTAAATAGAGGTGCTAAAGCAGCTCAGCAAGACCCTGTCTCTCAATAAAATACAAAATAGGTCTGGGGATGTGGCTCAGTAATTGAGTACCCTGAGTTCAATCTCTGGAACCAAATAATAATAATAATAATAATAATAATAATAAAAATAATAATACCAAATCTAATATGATCAAAACAATTCACCAGTAATTAGCCTGCATGACACATAAAACAGAATATCCTTTATAGGAAGAAAACATAATCCAGACTTCCTATGATGTATCATCTATAAATGACCAGAATATAATTAAAAATTTTTTTTTGGTACCAGGGATTGAACCCAGGGGTGCTTAACCATTGAGCCACAACCTCAGCCCTTTTTTGCATTTTATTTAGATACAGGGTCTCATTGAGTTGCTAAGTGCATCCCTTAGTTGCGGAGGCTAACTTTGAACTCTTGATCCTCCTGCCTTAGCCTCCTGAGTCGCTGGGATTATAGGCATGTAGAATATCATTAAATTTTGCCAGAATGCAAAGAAGATAGAAAAATGAGAACCACAAGAGAAAATATCACATATAAAAAAAGTTCCGTGAGCTGACCCAGATGTTAGGATTAGCAGAAAAAATTTAAATAGTTTTTATAACTAATTTCAAGGAGTTAAAGAAAAGCTTAATCATAATGAATATGTAGATATGGGTGTCAACATATAAATGAAAAATTTCTTTTAAAAGAAATAAAAAGTACGGTATTGGAAACGAAAAATTCATGAAACAAATCTATCATCAGATTGTATAGTGCAAAAAGAGCAAAAAGTTAACTTGGAGATAGACCAATAAAAATTATCTGGTCTAAAAATTAGAAAGAAAAAAATAGAGACTTGGTTACTATCAGTACAAAGTGACCTAACATACATATAATTACATTTCTAGAAGAATAGAGGCATAAATTGTACAGAAAAAAAAATATTTAAGACAATGATGACTAAAATTATCCCAAATTAACAAAAAAGATGTCAAGAGATTTAGGAAACTCAGTGAATACTAAGGTTAGTTACAAAGCAAATCACATCTAGATGCATCAGAGTCAACTGTAAATGATCAATTAGAAGGAAAAAGGTCTTGAAGGCAATTAGAAAAAAGTGGTGTGTTATGCATTGGTAAAAATGACTAAAATGATAGCTGGCTTCTTATCAGAAATGAGAGGTTAAAGTTAATGGAAAGGTTTAAGGTGCTAGAAGACAAAAACTGCTAATCCAGGATAAATCTCTTCAAAACTGAAAGCAAAATAGACATTTTAAAATAAATAAAAAGTAAGAAAATTCAATACCAATAGATCTCTACTATTAACAATGCTAAAAGAACCTCTTCAGGATAAAAGGAGATGATCCATCAGGTAGAAACAGATGCACTGTGTGTTTTAGTTAACTGTGTAATAAACTTAATGGTTTAAAATAAAAATTCTTTGTTATTTTTTCCTTATTCTATGATTTGGCTTTACATAACCTGATGAGTCCTTTGCTCTAGGTATTTATTACTGCTTACGTGGTTTCCTTTCGCAGGGATTGTTTAACCAAAGGTAGAACTGACAAAATCCTCCTACCTCAGCCTCCTGAGCTACTGGAATTACAGGTGTGCACCACCACTCCCGTCGGAAAGCGAAGCAAAATCCAAAGGACCACCAGGTAAAGTGACATCTTACTCCCCTAGTCCAGCTGCCGTCCCCTCTCCACAATCTCTATTTGCAATGGAAATCTTACACCTTCTGGATGGGACAGAATGATGCAAATCTCTGGCCAAACAAATGGGAAGGCAGCAGCCTATAGTCAGTTCTTGGTTCACTTCCATTAGCCGGTACCGGCTCAAGGGGCGGGCAACTTCGTTCCAACCTTCAAAGGAGGAGTTGGGGCGGGGCTAGGTTTTGCGCATGCTCCCAAGGCAGGTTTTTGGGGCATGCTCAGAGCAAGCGCACGCTAACAATTTCCGGTGAGAGCTTTCTTCTGGAGTGGAGGCGGTTTCCTGCGGAGCCCCGCCGTAGGTGGGTGAGTGCTGCGAGTATAATTGCGAGCTTACTTGTTTAGAAGACAAAAAGGGTGTGCTTGGATTTACTCGTGTTTTCCTTCCGAGTTTTTTCCCCTTATGCTCTAAAACCTTGGGTTCTGGGAAATGAGAGCCAGCTGGAGAAGCTTTGGTTACTGTGGCAACCATGTGTTACTGATTCTGGTTTTTGAGGATTTGAAAAGAGAATTTGTGTTATAACTCCTCAAAGTACATTCTGGGTCGCATTCAGAGTCACATATTATTTCAAACGTAGGTGTTTAACCCCGGAAATTGACTTTAAAGGATTTAATTCTGGTAATAATGTGGAAAAGCAGTATTTTAGGCAGGGTAACTAGTTAGAAAGCTAATGCAGTGATTAACACAATTTCAGGGTGTTGTAGAATTCCAGAGAAGAGGAAATATTGTAGAAATTCTAGGTGGTAGGATCAGAAGCTTTAATGCTTGGGTCGATGTGGGAAATGAGGGAGAGAGACACTGAGCCTCTTGAGGATTAATTCCAAACTCGCTTTTGCATTTGTATTTCTAGTTTCGTTTGCCACCTGCAATATCATTGCCTCCTACCTATCTCTTGTCCTAGTTCTAGTCATGCCTAGTAGTTTTATGTTCTCTGAATTTCCTTGTCCTCATTTTGTGTGTGTGTATGTGACCTTGGACAAGTTTCATAATTTCACTCCCTTAGTTTTTTTCAACATAATGTGGAAGAAATCAATTAGTATGTAGTGTGAGTGTGTGTGATGCTGTGTGGGAGGGATAGAACCCAGGGCCTCATGCATACTAGTCAGGCACTTTACCACTGAGTTACATCCCTAGCCCCAAATTAAATAATAGACCAGGTATGTAGTAAAGATCCAATAAATATTGGCTACTACTATTTGTACTGTATTTGTTATTTGCATTTTGTTGTTTCTTTCTCTAGGCTTGAATTTTTTAAAATTAAGGGGAAATATCTTTATGTGCTTGAAACATAGTAATAGTTGAGTAATGGATTATTTATTTTGGCTGCTTCTGACATAATTAAATGCTTTTTGGGTGTGTGGGGGGTACCAGGTGTTGAACCCAGGGGCACTTAACCACTGAGCCACTTCCCCCAGCCTTATTTTGTATTTTATTTAGAGACAGGGTCTTACTGAGTTGCGTAGGGCCCTGCTAAGTTGCTGAGGTTAGCTCTGAACTGTGATCCACCTGGCTTTAGCCTACTGAGCTGAACAGATTACAGGCCTTGGCAAATTTATTCTTTACTTTAAAAGAACTGCCAGTTGCAGGTTGGAGTTGTTAAATGGGTAGAGTGCTTGCTTAGCATGTGTGAGGCACTGGGTTCAATCCTTAGCATCACATAAAAATAAATTAATTAATAAAGGTATTGTGTCCATCTACAACTAAAATATATATATAATTTTAAAAAACCTACAATGCAATGGATCTTGCTGCTCAAGTCATATTTATTATTGGCTGTTTTTCTGTACAATTCAGAAACTTGTGGATTAAGATATACCAAAAGTAACTGATATTCTCAGTTTGTAATAGGTATGAGTGATTTCAGTGAAGAATTGACAAAGACCATTTCAGAGGATGACCAGGTGGAAACATCTGTGCTCACTGGTACAGGAATGTATTTTCCTTGGCTTCAGAAGCATTTAGAAACTGTAGGTAAGTAAAATAACAGAACCATTTTAACTTTAGTGCAAGGAAGTAGTAGATTCAATATGTATACAAAATGAACGATGCTGGTTTAGTTTTTAAGAATATATAAGTTGTTTTCTTGTTCTGACTATAAGCAGAAAGGGAAGCATAAGAAATACTCTTTTTTGTTCTGGAATCCTTTTCTTTTGAATTAATATACAGTCTATATTATGCTGCAGCCACATTTTTTTCAGCAGTGCTTTCTGAGCACTAATATCTAATATATAAGTCTAAAATATTGGGGACTTATACATGAAAAAGATATAGTCTCTTCTTTTGAGAAGCACATAGCTTTCAAAAAAATAATATTTTTCCTTATTTTTATCTAATGTAAATACAAGCAAAATTTTCTATAGGATACATTTCTTAAAGATATATACAAGAATCAGTTATTTGTACATTGCCATGTTGGGTGGTATAGCCCCAGGAATACGTTTGAATCAACACTTTCTTTATTGCATCAAAATGTCTCTCTTATCCCAGCCTTCTTTCCCCTTTGACAGTGATTCCTTGGATCCTAGGATTAATTCCAAATTCACTTTGGCATTTGTCTTTCTTGTTTAGTTTGCCACCCGACATATCACTGCAATGAATCTTGCTGGTCAAGTGATATTAATCAGATGAAAAGGTGGCTGTTTTTCTGTACAATCCAGAAATTTTTAGATTAAGATAAAAAGTAACTAATATTCTCAGTTTAGAATAGGTATGAGTTATTTCAATGAAGAATCCTAAAGTTTAGCTCCCATTAAAAAAAATTTTACTCTTTTTATTTGATGATCTCAGTTAATCCTCAGTAAATTTATGTGCTAGGCATTTTAGTATGAAGAAACTGAGTTTCTCAAACTTATACTCTTAAGTATTGCTATTAGGAATCATGTGTATCTGATTTTAGAGCATTCACTTCTAACCACTGAGATGAAGGGAACTTAACCTGAGTATAATATTCTTTTAGATGAACAAAGAATATTTCAAGGAAAGTGTGTTTTGTTAGTTTTCTGGGCTAGTTGCCAGAGATTGTTGCTGATTAAACAGCTTGAGTATAGATGTTGTTAAATGAAGTCTCTGATTTGGAGATCTGGATGGGGCATATTAGTCTGCATTTCTAATTAGCTTCTAGGTGATTCTAATGTTGCTAGTTTCAGAACCACATACAGTAGCCAGGCTCAAGATCCCAAGGTGATTTATATGTACCTTATTAGTGATTTATATGTACCTAGATCAATATAGTCTTTGACCTTTTCCACTGTAATATTTCTTTTTTTTTAATCTGTGTCCTACTTTGCACAATTTAAAAATTTAAAAATTTGTCTTCTAAAAAGTTTATCAGTTGCAAGAGATAAATTTCCAGCACATGATGGTGTTTTAATTACATTAAATTAAATTACTTTAAAAAGTAGATCTGGTAGAATCTAAATAGCAGAGATGTAATGTCCTTCCATTGCCAACCTTAAAACATTCAATGAAAAAACTTTTTATAAATGGAAATTTTGTATTGTTCCTGTTTTTGTAGTACATTTTACAGTAAAAGTATGTCTGTATTTGCACTTAATTTTAACGTCCTATAATTTTTTTAAGTTTTAAAATTTCTTGTGGGTTGAGATATGTGTTTTAAGTATTCAAGTAAATTTTAATTTTTTAATCTTAGCCCAGTTACTTCATGTATCATTAAGAATGTTAACTTTAGAATGAGAAAACATCTGGCATTAATTCTATATTTTAATGATGTAAACTCTGAGAAACTTTAGTCACATAGGGAAGTAGAATGGAGTTTAGTTAAGCAAGTATCAGATCTTCGACTCATGAGTTACTCACAAAAAATTACATGTTCTATTTAAAATTATTAGAACATTCTACAGTTTTGATAAAAGAATTGGGAATCACTTGACTTGCAAAAGTAAATATTAGAATCATTCAGTTTTCATCATGTGTTGAAAATACCTTCAGGTAATATGTAATGATTTTGATTGTGAGACCTTGATTATGGGCATAGCACTCTAGGAGATTAATTTCAGGAAACAATATACAAGGAAGTAGAATCTGCAGATTGATTGCTTTAAGAGGATCTTTGCTTTAAGAGGACCTATTGGTCTATTGTATTTGCAGGGCTAAGGGTACCCAGCTAGAAGACTGCTAGCCTAGAGGGATCTGGTAGTTGTATAGGAAGGAAAGCATAGTAACCAGTCACTTATATAATGAGGTTGTTAACTAAGTCCAGATATCCTTAAGGGAATTGCTAATACTTAAGGGATACAAATGCTAATGTCTATAGCTGTTTTAATTTCTTGTGCATTTAATATCATTGTGTTACTGGGAATTGGTACTTAAAATATAAAAGCCTAGCTAGGTGAGGTGGCACATGCCTGTATTCTCAGATAGTTAGGAGCTGAGGCAAGAGGAGGGCAAGTTTGAGATTCAGCCTAGGCAAGTAAATTAGCAAGACCTGTCTAACAAAAAAAAAAGAAAGAAAGAAGGAAAGACTATAACTGCTCAGCAGTGGTAGAATACTCCTGGTTCAATCCCTAGTACTGTAAAAATAAACAAGTTTATTTGGAATTTTCAGAATATTGGTGGATAATAAAGACTGTGCTTGCATAGGGTGACTGGTGATTTTTACCTATTCTAATTACCAGGGCTTGTGCTTTGGGGGATCTTATTGAGAGATTCTCCTCATTTCCTCCATGGGTTGTGTACTTGTTTTCTACTCTTTTGTTCAAAAAATTGCTTAATGCCAAGACAAAAAGATTATTGAATGAGATTTGAAGGATCTGGTGATTGTAGTAGCCCAAGAATGTAATTTAGATTTTTAGAAATTTGCTAAAAAACAGTATGTGTGTAAGAGTTTGTTTCAAATGAAGTTGACTTTGATACTTGGGGATGGACTGGGTCAAGTAATACCTACTGTTCTATTTATCAGAACTTAAGTTTTTGTAATAGTTGAATTGGAGTCACTGGGTGACCCTTATCCTTCATCTTTACAGTGACAGGAGGGAAAAAGAAGAAAGATTTTGCTCAGACAACAAGTGCTTGTTTAAATTTTATCCAAGAAGCCCTTCTGAAGCACAAGTGGCAGCAAGCTGCAGAGTATATGAACAGCTGTTTGCAGATCTTGAAAGATTCAGACACCTACAAAAAGCATGCTGCACCAGAGGTAAACAAAGTGTGAGTCTGCTGAAAGAAACAGCAGATTTCTGAAAGATTTTGCCTCTAGCTCCATTCACAAAGCTTTAGGGGGATTTCAAACTGAATTTACTAAAAGCTGCTAAAAGTAATGTTGGATGTAGAAATTATATCAAGACTAAAAATAGTCTTGAGTTGTGCATTCTCAAATTTCCCAGTATTCATTCATTCCAATAATAATTCCTTCTTACCTTGTATTATTTTACCCTCGGTATAGGGTAAAATTAACACCTTTGTAGATGAGGTTAAGAAAAGATCAAATGGGAAAGGGTGAGCACATCACACAGGAACCCTGATTACAGTGTTTTTTAGCAGAGGAGTGAATGAGGACTTAAGGTTTTAAAAGGTTCACTCTACATCATTAGACATTAGGAAAACAAAAATTTTAAAACCACGATAAGATATCACTTTAAAACCACCAGGATGACTAAAATCAAAAAGAGACAATAAGGCAAGGGTGTAGAGAAGCTGGAACCCTCAACACCTTTCATCTACAAAGGTGTTAATTCTTTTTTTTTATTAGAAATCATTTTAATTTTCACTTACTCCACAGGTTGTGCACCTGTTTTGTACTCTCGTTCAACAAAACTTGAAAGTTTTTTTCTCCAACCAGAGTGTTCTTTTTGTCTTTTTTTAAAATAGCTTTATGGAGACATTAGAAAACCATACAATTCACTGACTTGTACAATTTAATATTTTAAATATTTTCACAGAGTTGTGCAAACATTAGCCACAATTTAAATTTAGGATAGTTTCATTTTCTACAAAAAGAAAACCTGTACCTATTTGCAGTCTTTCCTCATTGCTTCTCTACTGACTCATAGCCCCTGGAAGCTACTAATCTACTATTTTCTATGGTGGCCATTTTATATAAATGGAATCTTATAATGTAATGGTCATTTGTGAATGATTTCTTTTACTCTGTAAAATGTTCTCAAGGTTCATTTATGTTGTAGTAAAAATATTCGTGCTTTTTCCTTTTTATTGGCAAATATTTTATATGGACATACCACATTTTATATATCTATTCATCAGTTTGTTAGACATTTGGGTTGATTATACTTTTTGGTTATTGTGAATAATGCTTCTATAAATATTCATGCACAAGTGTTTGTATGTGGATGTTTGTTTTGACTTTTCTTGGGTATATTCCTAGAGTAGAAATTTAGATCATGTGGTAATTGTATTTAACTTCTCAAGAAACTACCAGACTATTTTCAAAAGTGACTCCACCATTTTATATTTCCATCAGTAATATTTGAAAGTTCCAGCTTCTCTACACCTGTGCCTTGTTGTCTCTCTTTGATTTTAGTCATCCTGGTGGTTTTAAAGTGATATCTTATCATGGTTTTAAAATGATTTTTGTTTTCCTAATGTCTAATGATGTAGAGTGAACCTTTTAAAACTTTAAGACCTCATTCACTCCTCTGCTGAAAACACTGTAATCAGGGTTCCTGTGTGATGTGCTCACCCATTCCCATTTGACCTTTTGTTTTCTTAATCTCATTTCCTGTTACTTGCTCACCTGTATTTTCTTTTCCAGTCTTACTAGCCTTGCTCTTATTAGAATAAGCCAGGCATATTCTGCCTCAATCTTTACCTTATTTATTTATTTATTTTACTTGGAAAGATCTTTCTTCAGCTATCATCATGTCTGCCCTTCTGTATGACCACTTTTCTTTGACTTCTGTGAGGTCTACCTTGATTATTTAAAATTACAACTGCATTTCTTGCTTTCTTATTCCTACTTTGTACTGGCACTCTTGAACTCCATGTCCTTCTCACGCTCTTCCAGTAATATTTGTCAATATAATTATTTTTCTTGTGTCTTGTGTGTCTCTCCATATCAAATGTACATTTCTGAGGGAAGGGGTAAAACAGTGCCTGAAAGGTTGCCTGGCATATACTGCTAAATTTGTTTAGTAAAAAGCAGTTTCTCCACAAATAACTTTACTTGACTATTTCAGGTGCTTTTACTAATATAGTAACCAGTGCATCAATCTAATGGAGCCAAAACCAAAAATACCAAATAGTACATACATGCTACTTGGTGTGTGTGTGTGTGTGTGTGTGTGTGTGTGTGTATGTGTGTGTGTGTGTGTATGTGTGTAAAAAGAAAATATAATTATTGACAAATTTTAATTTAGGGACTAAAGTTACATATATCTGTAAATCATTAGTAATGATTTACATTACAGAGAGACTTTTTTTTTTAAAGAGAGAGTGAGAGAGGAGAGAGAGAGAGAATTTTTAATATTTATTTTTTAGTTCTCGGCGGACACAACATCTTTGTTGGTATGTGGTGCTGAGGATCGAACCCGGGCCACACGCATGCCAGGCAAGCGCGCTACCACTTGAGCCAAATCCCCAGCCCCTACAGAGAGACATTATATACCTCTCTTTTGTCCAGATTTTGTTTTATAAAATGAAGAAATTAAATGAGTGGCTTCCAGATACTTGTTTGAATCCTTTTGAACTACCTAGGGCATGTATTGAAAAATACAGATTCCATCAGTCACTGTGGAGTACAGCTGAAATCCCAAGCAGCTCGAGGCTGAGACAGGAGGATTGCAAGTTCAAGACCAACCTCAGCAACTTAGTGAAACCCTGTCTATCTATTGCATGCGCGCGCGCGTGCTCTCTCTCTCTCTCTCTCTATACACACACACACACACACACATACACATATACATACATATGTACGCATGTATATTTTATTTTTGGTACTGTACTCCTGGGGCTTTTAACCACTGGCTTAGCCATTTTTATGTTTTATTTTGAGACAAGGTCTCACTAAGTTGCTTAGGGCCTTGCCGAATGGCTGAGGCTGGCTTTGAACTCATGATCTCCTGCCTCAGCATCCCAAGCTGCTAGGATTATGGGCATGGTGGCTTAGAATATTTATTTTTAATAGGTGCCCCAGGTAATTCTTATGACTGGGTTTAAGAACAACTGTAGATAACTATAGATAATGGATAATCTTTAAGTTTTTGTTTTGGTGATGCTGGGGATGAAACCTAGTACCTGCCTTGCTAGGCATGCTTTTACCACTGTGCTACTCCCCAGCCCTCTACAAGTTTCTTTAAGCTCCTCAATGCTACTTTTGATATTCTACAATGAAGTCGTGATCTTTTTTTTTTTTTTGTAGTTGCAGATGGACAGAATGCCTTTATTTGTTTATTTTTTATGTGGTGCTGAAGATTGAACCCTGTGCATCATGCATGGAAGGCAAGCGCTCTACCACTGAGCTGTAGCCCCAGCCCTGTTGTGTTGTTTTTTTTTTAATTTATTTTTATTATTTTTTTAAGAGAGAGAGAGAGAGAGAGAGAGAGAGAATTTTTTTAATATTTATTTTTTAGTTCTTGGCAGACACAACATCTTTGTTGGTATGTGGTGCTGAGGATCGAACCCGGGCCGCATGCATGCCAGGCGAGCGCACTACCGCTTGAGCCACATCCCCAGCCCTTGTGTTGTTTTTTTTTTAATTGGAAATATGAAGTTATTGTACCAAACAACCAATGTGTGCCTTCTAGAACTAATTGACTTTGAAGTTCACTTTAAAGTTGGTATGGTTGAAGTACTTTAAATGGGGGTAAGAGAAATGGACATTTGCTTCCATGAAAAAAGAACTCCCAAGTTCTTTCACCAGGATTGGTGATCTGAAGAGAAAATATTTTTTATTAAAATTTGTTTATATTTGATGACAGTTCTTAAATTTGTGTTGTAAATATTGGAATAAATATACTCAATATTGATAAGATCTTAAGAAACTAGTCTGTTGCACTCATTTTGCTGA
Source organism: Ictidomys tridecemlineatus (assembly GCF_052094955.1). Lineage (NCBI taxonomy): Eukaryota > Metazoa > Chordata > Mammalia > Rodentia > Sciuridae > Ictidomys > Ictidomys tridecemlineatus. Next base: position 24,056 of record NW_027521443.1, read on the forward strand.
GAATAAAGATGAGGTTGAGACCAGTTAAGAAGCCAATATTACCAAAACCTAGTTTCTGACTTATTCTTCCTATACTAATTAATTTTTATACTTAATAATATCTTAACTGCCTCTTCCTCTTTTAGACTGCTAATCTAATAATGGCACTGTTATACTTACCTAGAATTTAAAAACTAGTATTGAAAAGATTTTGTTATGCAAGATCTAACTTTATTTTTACTGGGTAAAGTACGATAACATAGACAATTATGATATCTAGGGAAAGGAATTTTAGGTTGTTTTTATATGTAACCAGAAAAACAAAACTTACAGGAAAAATAGAATAAAAGCAGGGTTGGACTTTACATTGGGTAATAATTTCTGCTTTGACAGGTTATTTGGAGACTTGGAAGTGAAATTCTCTTTTATCATCCCAAAAGCAATGTGGAGACTTTCAATACCTTTGCTGACCGGATGAAAAATATTGGTGTCCTGAATTATGTAAAGGTAAGAATATAGACTTTGTGAACTTATATTTCCAGTGTTCATATTGTTTTCTGAATTGTTTGTATCAGTGTAAAGTAAACAATAATGAAGAAAGGGTAAGATACTGGGATAAATAAGAAAGAAAGCAGTGTTGTGCCAGCCATTCCTTAGTTTCTGATCACCTTCCATGTTGTCTGATGGGAAATACCTCCTCTTTGTTTATCTCTGGTTGCCAAAACCAGTCCATCAGATGTTGAAGTTGTGCTTCTACTGTTTGCCCAAGTTATTTGTGCTGAGTTGGTATTTTTGGAAAAAGCGAAACAAGTGGGGAATTTGAATGTGTAAAAACATTTTAATTCCTATTTGCATTGAACCTTGTCTCCAAGTTAATGTTTTATTAAAAGTATTACCAAAAGGGCTGAGACATTTTCAAGATTATCTCTCTCTCTCTTTCTCTCTCTCTTTAACTAACAGAACACTTTTCAATAAAATTTTATAATTTGCTTTTAATTATTTTTCAAGGCCATAAGGTTTTACTGGAATACAGCCACACACATTCATTTCCATATTGTCAATAGCTGTTTTTTAATGAAAATGAGTAATTATGAAGAAGTCATGTGCCATGCAAAGCCTAAAATATTTACTTTGTAGCTAGTTTTAAATTTTGTTTTGTTTTTACTTTTCCTGTTTTCTGGAATTTTAAATTGTGGTTGTATATAATGGACCATGCTATCTTAACCATTTTAAGTATACAGTTCTGTGGTATTAACTATATTCACTATGTTGTAAACTATCACCACTATTTCTAAAACATTTCCATCACTCCAAATAGAATCTTTATATTTATTAAGCAATAGTTTCCCATTTTCTCCTCCTCCCCATGCTACTGACAGTCTCTAATATCTTTTCTGTTTTTATGAATATGCCCATTCTAGATGTTTTAGATAAGTGGAAGCATGCACTTTCCTTTCCATTGGAATTGACATCATTCTCCAACACTCCCTGTTAAGGTGTTTTCTTTTGAGCTGATTTAATATATTTAAAATAGTTATATTATTGGTTGTCTACTGTAGCCCAAACTAGGAATTAGTAGTATGCAAAAGTTAAATCTCATTTAATTTTTTAAATTAATATTAAATCTCATTTAATCCTAACAACACCCTTCTGAAGGATTAAGAATTGCCTCATAAAACAGGTCAGACAAAAGGACGAATTAGTTATTCAGATTTATTTAGCATTTAATTGGCATATGAGCCAGGTCACTGTCTTCAAAACCCCTGTTTTTTATTGTTGTTTTTTCACTATTGTACTGTTTTCTGTTTGTAAGTTTACATAGCTTTCATTTACATAGTGTCATTTCATCTGTCTGTCTTCTTTGTTAGGTTGAAATTGTTGATGACAGGGACAGTGTCTTATCTTTCATATCCAATCAAGGACTTAGTCCATCATATATTTACTGTGTTTTTTGAGTAATAGTTATCTTAATGACTTCAGTGACAGTGGGCTTTTTCTTATTACTGGTGCAGATCTCCTTACAACATGCATTGTACCTTATGCATCATGGAATGCTTGAGGATGCAAACAGAAATCTAAGTCAGGCAGAGACATGGAGATATGGTGAAAAATTGTCTTCCCAGGAAATATTAATCAACCTTGTTCAGGCCTACAAAGGGCTTTTGCAGTATTATACATGGTCCAAAAAGAAAGCTGAATTGTCAAAGCTTGGTGAGTGAATATGAATAAATTATTTTCTTATGGTGAAGAGACTGAAGAGCAGAAGGGATCTTAAGGAGTAATCTAGTAATCTATCTACTGACTTCATTCAGATAAATTCTTGATCATCCTTTATGATATTTCTGATATATCATAAAACTTCTAGGTCATAAATGAGATGATTTATTGCTAAATTCATGACCATTTTAATGATTTTTAAAATTTTGGTCACAGGTAAACAGCTGGACCTCAGTGGTGAAAACACATTCAGTAGGTTAGGAGCTAAGCTCCATTGCAGTTTGTATAGAGGTGATTCAGTGTCTTAAATAGAAAAGTTGGGGGGATGACAGTGCCTTGAGTAGAGTAAGAAAAGTGAAAAATTCTAAAGAAGGGCAGTCCATGTGAAACCCATCTGGATTTACTAACTGGGTTTATGCAAGTGAGGCATATACTCTCCCACAGAGAGTCAGGAGCCCTATCTTTAGAAGTGTTGGCTAGAACAAACTAAATTCTTTAGGCAGCCTTGAGTATACCCTTTAAGGAGCCCTAAGGTTATCCTAGGGATATAGCCTCGCATTAGAAATTATCTTAGTGTTTCTTGGGGCTGGGGTTGTGGCTCAGTGGCAGAGCACTTGCCTCACACATGTGAGACACTGGGTTCAATCCTCAGCACCACATAAAAATAAATAAAATGAAATAAAGATATTGCATCCATCTATAACTAAAAAATATTTTTTAAAAAAGAAGAAATAGTGTTTCTTAAAGTCTTTATATGGCTGGCTCAAAAAGATTTATAGAGGCGCTGGTGGTCTCATAAATTCAAAGGGGACTGCTCTGGGCCTAGGATCAATCTTTGAATTTATGAGAAAGGTTATAAATTTTCTTTAGCAGCCATTATTGCATGTAATAAACTCTTCTTCTTGTGTGTTTAGAGTAGAGTTTAGTGTGTTCCATATTATTGTTCCCCAGAATAACGTTTAAAGAATACGGCAAGATAAAAAGTAATTTCTGTACAAAGGTTAAAATGCAATTTTTTTGATTTACTGGCCATACCAAAAATTGAGCACTCAGTTCTCAGGCTGAGTTCCCCTTCTCTTAACCTTCTTCGGTGATATCATCCTCTCCTACTCCCAGGTATACATTCTTTGAAGCTACATGATTCTCTGCACTTTTCTTTCCCTTGTGTAGTTTTCCTCCATAGCTTCTCTAGAATTAAGTATTTTCTATTTTCACATCCTTCATCCCAATTTTAGCCCTGGTATTTATCACCTTATAGGTGATAAACACTATTTCCTTATTATCCTTATGTAGTAAGTAATATTTCTTTTGTCCCTAGGCATGTAGATTTCACCAATCTCGGTTCCCATCCTCCTTCTTGTGTTACCTCTTCTTGTCTCCCAAGATTCTTCTCGAAGGCCCTAATGTTAATCTTGTGACATTTTTGCAGTTTCTTCATCTATCATACCCTCTGTCCTTTAAGATTCTTCAAAACCTGCCCTGGCACCTGATTCATAATACTTTAAACCTTCTATATCAGCTGCCTGTTCAGCCTATGTCATTTGGCTTTTCATCTCTTGCTTTTTAATTGTTCTAAGTTTTTTCAGGTATATTTTATGCTGTATCTTCTTATTTAGATTAAGCCATCTTTTGATGTCACGTGTTTGTCTTCTATTTCTTTTAACTTTGCTATCATTTCTGATATAATTTTCTTTTTTCCTCTATTTTAACCTTGCTGTCATTTCTGGTATAAATTTTCCTTTTAAAAAGGCTTGTTGATATTAATTTATTAGGTGAGTTTTACAATCATTATTTACTTTTTTTATTACACATGGTTAGAAAAATCTTGAGCAAATATTTGACTAAAGCAATTGTAATATGACATTTAGACTGTCACTCTCATGACTAGATTCAATACTTTTATGCAACTGACATTTTGTTCTCTGGCTATAAGAGATGAAGGTGAGATACTGTATAAAGCAATATGGAGTCCATATTGGTTCACTTAGAAAAGAATATCAACACCTGTTTTTATTGTGGTATTATGTTATGCTTCTACTAGTTGTTGCTGTTTAAACCTTAATGTTATGGAATATAATGTAGACAAGAAAAACATATGAAATAAATGAGTGCTGTAATGCATAAATTTAAAGTTGCATTCCTCTAACTACTATCCAGATTAAGGAACACAGCATTGCTGTCACCTTAATGTAAAAGTTTTCTATGTATGCTTTCCTGATCATACTTCATCCCATTCTGTATCACGAAAATCATTGTAAGGTCTTTTAGGGTTTTCATTCTCTTGCTTTTCTTTAAATGGTAAACAAAATTGGTTTTGCTTATATGTGAATTTCTTGGCTATATATAATTTTTTTACTGTGTTTATTTTTGGGGCCTTGCATATTTTATTCAACATTGGTTTAAGACAATTGTATTGTTGAATATAACTCTAGTTTATTTTTACTGCTAAAAATGTATGTTATCACACTAATTATTCTTTCTGTTATTGATGGCCTTTAGTGTATTATAGTTTAATGCTGCTTTGAAATTAACCCTTCATAAGCATGCATTGCTAGGAGTAGAATTGTCATAAAGTATATGCATCTTTGTCAATGTATGAAATACCTTAGGAAGCTAACTTTACAAAGAGAAAAGGTTTATTTAAGTTCATAGTTTTGGAGATTCAGTGTCCAAGATTGGGTGGCTCTACAGTAGGTAGAAGCAAGTGGTCACATCTTGAATATGAGTGCCACAGAAAAGGAGGGTGGAGCCAGGTTGTTTCTGTTCTAACAATCCTCTTGTGAGAACACAGGAGGCTACATGAGAATTAGCCTGAGGACCTGAGGACCTCCCACAAAGCTCCATCCCCCACTGTTTTCATCTCCCATAGTACCACACTGAGGCCCAAGCCAGTAATCATAGTGTGTTTTTGGGCAACAAAAACCATGGCAATATATAATATGCTAAACTCTTTCCAAAGTAGTGCCAATTTATATTCCACTGGTAATCTGATTAGGGTTTTCTTTTGTCAATATGTTCCTTAACATTTGTTAATTTCAGAATTTTTTTATATCTGTTAGTTTATTGGGTATAGTGGTATCATATTTAAAAAAATAATAGCTTTATTGAAAATTGAGAATATAGTTTATATGCCACATAAACATACCCACTTAAAGCATATAGTTTTTAATATATTTATAGAGTTGCCCAGTAATCTTTACCACAATTAAATTTGGAACATTTTCATCACCTCAGAAAGAAACCCTGAACTCTCCATTTCTTCGTAAGCTTCTAGGCAACCACTAATCTACTTTCTATCTTTAGAGATTTATTTATTCTGGGAATCTCATGCAAGTGGAACCATTTGTACAATATGTGCTCACTTAGCATAATGATTTTAAGGTTGCAAGTAACTGTATTTCATTCCTTTTTGTTGTTGAATAACATGCCATTGTATAGAGATACCACATTTAATCATTCCACGTTTATCAATTGATAGACATTTGGGTGGTTTCTACTTTTTGAATAATATTGCTGTGAATATTTATGTACAGTTTTATTTTTCTTGAATATGTTCCTAAGACTGAGATTTCTGGATTATATAACTATGTTTAACCTTTGGAAGGAGCACTAGATTGTTTTCCAAAATAGCTGCACTATTTTAAATTACCACCATTATCAATGGAAGGGTACTAAAGTCCATGGTATCTGTGATTTTAATTTGCATTTTTATATGGACTAATTATGTTGAGCTCTTTTTATGTGCCTGTGAGCCATTTGTATGCCTTTGGAATAATTTTTATCTTTGCATACACTTTGATTAAACCATTAATTTTTAGTTATTGGGTCATGAGTTCTTTATATGTTCTAGACAGAAGTCTCTTAATAGGAGATATTTTCTCCTATTCTGTAGTTTGCCTGTTTACTTGCTTGCTGATGTCCTTTGAAACACACAATTTTTTTTTATTTTGATGAAGTCCAATTATGTGCTTTTGCTTTTGTTGCTTATGGTTTTTATGGCATATCCAAGAAACCATTGCCCACTTCAAAGACACAAAGATTTTCACTTACAAGAGTTTTATAATTTTAACTCTAGCATTTAGGTCTTTAATCTATTTTGAGTTAACTCTTGTGTGTGATATGAGTTAGGAAACAATCTAACTAAATTATTATGCATGTGAATGTCCAGTTGTGCCAACATAGTTGTTGAAAACAAGTATTTTCTTACTGAATTGTCTTGGTACCCTTCTTGAAAATCAGATACCATAAACATGAAGGTGTTGTTTCTCTACACTCAATTTTCTGTCATTGATCTATGTATTTTCCTCCTTACACCTATATCATACTGTCTTGCTTACTGTAGCTTTGTAATAAATAAATCTTCCAACCTTGTTCTTTTAAAAAAAATTTTATTCTATTCTCAGTCCCTGGGATTTTCATATAAATTATAGTTAGCTTGTCCATTTATACAAAAAGATTACCTGTGGTTTTGATAGGAATTATAGGACTCTGTAGACTAGTTTAACAATAGTGGTCTTCCAACCTGTGTATCTGAGGTGTCTTTATATTTATTTGGGTCTTTTGAAATTTGTTTCAACAATATTACTTTTCAGATGGAACTTTTCATCTCTTTCATAAAACTTACATCTTTTATTTTTAGTTTTTGATGCTTTTACAAATGGCATTGTTTTCCTAATTTCATTGTTTGCTTCTTCATTGTAAATTCATTTTTTTGTATTTATCTTGTACCTGGCAACATTGATGAATTCATTTATTAATTCTAATAAATTTTAATGGAATTTTAGAATTTTCTAGACAGAAAATATAGTTTTCCTTTTCAGTCTAGACGTCTTTTCTATAATTTGCTGAAAGCCTTAGCTAAAACCTCCAGTATAATGAATAGAAATAGTGAGAGGGGACATTCTTATCTTGTTCTTGATTTTAGGGAAAAAAGCATCCAATCTATCACTATTAAATTTCATGTTTACTGTGGGTTTTTCATAGATACTGTTTAATCAGATTGTGGAAAGTTCCTAGATTGTCCATGGTCACAAGATGATCATGTAGTTTTTGTTCTTTGGTCTGCTGATTTGGTTTAGATCAGTAGATCTTTATTTACATTAATAGATTTTCAGTTGTTAAGCCAACCTTGCATTCCTAGAGTAGATCCCACTTGAGCATGATGTATTATTCTTTTAACAATAGCTCAGTTTACTATTGTCTTAACAGAAGTTCTCAATACTAAACGACTTTTCTCTCTCTTTTTTGTTTTTTTTGTGATGCTGGGTATTGAACTCTTGGCCTTCACCAAATGACTTTAAAAAATATTTTATCTTCGGGCAGATGACAATGATTATGCATACAGTTCAGCAACTCAAAGTATGCTCAGTGACAGCTGAAAGACATCTGTAAATATTTGTGGATTGATTAAAACTCCTGGAGTTTGGGACCCTGTTGTGAAGAGTTATGTAGAGGTAAGTAGACTTTTCATAAAATTGTATTGGTTTTATTTTTGTCTTAAGCCTATGCGAGATTGCATTTCTAACTATCTTTATTGATCAGGAGGAAATTTAATGGAGAAAATTGTTAGGGTTAAGGGTTAAGGGTTAGGGGGTGGGGGTTAGGGTGTTAGGGTTAGGGTTAGGGTTTAGGGTTGGTTAGGGTTAGAGGGTTAGGGTTAGGGTTAGGGGATGGATTTAGGGGTTAGGGTGAGGGTGGGGGTGAGGGTTTAGGGTTAAGGTTAGGGTTAGGGTGGTGGTGGTTAGGGTTAGGGTGGTTAGGGTTAGGGTGGTTAGGGTTAGGGTTGGGGGTTAGGGTTAGGGTTAGGGGGTTAGGGTTAGGGGGTTAGGGTTTAGGGTTAGGGTTGGTTAGGGTTAGGGTGAGGGGTGGGGTTAGGGTTTAGGGTTGTTAGGGTTAGGGTTAGGGTTGTTAGGGTTTAGGGTTAGGGTTGTTAGGGTTTAGGGGTAGGTGTAGGGTTGGGGTTAGGGTTAGGGTTAAGGTTAGGGTTAGGGTGTTAGGGTTAGAGGGTTAGAGTTAGGTTGGGGCTAGGGTTAGGGTTAGGGGTTAGGGTTGGGGTTGAGGTTAGGGCTAGGGGTTAGGGGCTGTGGCTAGGGCTAGGGCTTAGGGTTGGCGTTGGGTTTAGGGTGAGGAGTGAGGGGTGAGGGTTTGGGGTTAGGGTTACGTTTAGGGTTTAGAGTGAAGGTGTAGGGGTTAGGGTTTTGGGTTGAGAAATGAGGGTGAGGGTTTTAGGGTTAGGGTTAGGGTTTTAGGGTTAGGGTTATTGTTAGGGTTAGTGTTAGGCGTTAGGGTCAGGGGTCGTGTTTAGGGTTAGTGTTAGGGTTCGGGGTTAGGGTTGGGGTTGGGTTAGGGGTTTAGGGTTAGGGTTTTTAGGGTTAGGGTGGTTTTGGTGGTTAGGGTTAGGTTTAGAGTTAGGTTTAGGGTTTAGTGTTAGGGTTAGGGTTGGTTAGGGTTAAGTTGAGGGTGAGGGTGAGGGGTGGGATTAGGTTTTAGGGTTAGGGTTTAGGGGTTGGGGTTGGGTTGGGGGTTATGGGTTTGGGTTTGGGGTTAGGGTTTGGGTTTAGGGTTAGGGGTTATGGTTTGGGGTTAGAGGTTAGGGTTTCAGGTTAGTGTTAGGGTTGTTAGGGTTTAGGGTTAGGGTTTAAGGTTTAGGGTTAGGGTTGTTAGGGTTTAGGGTTAGGGGTAGGGGTAGGGTTGGGGTTGGGGTTAGGGTTAGGGGTTATGGGTTAGGGGCTGGGGCTAGGGCTAAGGTTATGGGTTAGGGTTGGGGTTGGGGCTAGGGCTAGGGGTTAGGGGCTGGGACAAGGGCTAAGGCTTAGGGTTGGTTAGGGATGGGGTTGGGGTTAGGGTTTAGGGTGAGGGTGAGGGTTTGGGGTTAGGGTTAGGTTTAGCTTTAGAGTTTAGATTGAGGGTGTAGGGGTTAGGGGTGAGGGTTCGGATGAGGGTGAGGGTTTTAGGGTTAGAGTTTTGGGGTTAGGGTTTTAGGGTTAGGGTTAGGGTTTTGGGTTAGGGTTTTTGGGTTAGGGTTAGGGTTTTGGGGTTAGGGTTTTAGGGTTAGGGTTAGGGTTTTTGGGTTAGGATTTTATGGTTAGGGTTAGGGTTTTAGGGTTAGGGTTATTGTTAGGTTTAGGGTTAGGGGTTAGGGTCAGGGGTCAGAGGTCGGGGTTAGGGTTTAGGGGATAGGGTTTAGGGGTTAGGGTTAGGGTTTAGGATTCAGGGTTAGGTTTAGGGGTTAGGGTTAGAGGGTTAGGGAATACTCTCATGGACAAAGCAGATAGCAGGCAGTCTTTAAAAAATTTTTAAATTGAGTTATAATTAGTAAATTGGAATATACGGACAGAATGTGTCAAAAATGAATTTTTGGAGGTCTGTCAAAAAAGCAAAGTATTATTCACTGTATCGGTTTGAATTTAATCTTGATTTTTCAGATGATGTCTAAATGTTTATTTTCATAATAAGCTTCAGTTTCTCATTTTTTGTTGTCTATGTGAGGGGAAATGCTGAAATATTTAGTTAAGAAAAACACTTTCAATGGAAAAATTTTAGACAACCAGTTTGGATGTCATGCATATTTTAAAACCAACATTGACATGATTCTTGGACATAAAATGATTCAAGCATAGAAACCAGAACTGTTATTACCCAGACAAGGGATTTAACTGCATACTTCCCGTGATACTTCCTAAGAAGTATGACAACTATTTGTTTTCAGCTCTGACCCAGTGTTCAGGAGTGCCTGTTTCTTCAAAAAATCTCCCCAGCCCCTCAAGCAAGAGAATGTTGACCACGAAGGCAGCAAGCAAAGAGCTCAGAAACAGAAATTCAGGACCTGAAAGCCCTCAGTTACATTACTCCCAGAGTGCTAAATACCTGGAGGCCTTTAGGTTACAGGAAGAAAGTTCAGGAGGGCTGCATCCTTTCAACAAGACTGTCAGTAGCATATTTATAACCTGGATTTCTAGTTACTGTAGACCAATAAATAGACTGATGATTTTTTGCAATTAATTATAAAGACCCTGATATAGAGAACAGATCAGCCCCATATTAGACAGCACCAGACAAGAATGGTTTAAGACACACTGAACATAACCCTAGACCAGAGTCATTTAAACAAAGACACAAATCCTAGCCCAACCAGAAAATATACAAAAATATTAGTACAAAGATGTGATTGTACATCATACAGACATCTCCTGAAGTGGAGGTATTGTAGTGCACTAGTCTGAGCAGAGTTGGCTCAGATACCAGCTTTGGCATTTTCTAACTATTGAACCTGAGAACAGGAAACTAGCTATTGTGTGTCTCACAGTGGGACTTACTTTACTTTATTTGAAAGCCTCTACTCTGGTACCCACCAGGTTGCAAATGGACAGCAAGTAAGACCTATTTTTCTTATGTTCCTCATTCTCTTGTTGCCCTAGTTACTCCTTTGAGATGAACGAGTAAGATACTGTATATGGTTTTCATTCTGCTGTGTCATGTTCAAATAACCTTTATGTTTTCTTCCTAACTGCAGAGTTTAAAGAACTCCTCTGGTCAAAGTCAAGAAGCAAAAGTAAGTAAGCAATACCTACTCCAGAGAGGTGGCCTAACAAACCAAGGTATTTTGGGGGGTGCTAAGAATATAATGTTTAGTACTTAAAAGAGTTCAGGAAAAAGGAGATAATTGTTTGAAGTGGGTCACAAAAGTATTACTTTTACTATAATTTCTATATCAAAGAATACTAGACAACAGGATGTTTAAAACATCCCTTAGAAAGGGTTCAATATAAAGTATATAGTGGCACTCTAGATTTATTATATCGAGTATATGTGGAATTGAAAAACAAATAAAATAGGAAATGAAAAAGGAAGTACAAAGTAAGTACATACTGTTTTATCATTCACAATGAAAGAAATGAAAATTATGTCTACCAGTTACAAAATAATCATTTTACTTATTAAATGAAACCATGTACTGGTCTCCTAGTGACACTAAATACAGCTAAATTCCAGAAATTCTAGCTAACAGGAAAATAGAAATTATAGCAAAATATTTAAGATTAGGATTATTTTTTAGCTTCTAGGGATCAAACCTGGGTCTCAGGCATGCTATACTAACATTTTTTCCACTGAGCTACACCCTAGTCCCAAGATTGGGACTTGACACTTTGAACATTTTAATGAACTTATGCCATTTAATAAGTGAAGCAGCAGAATTACTGTAACTTCACTTGATCTGGTGCTACTTAAATAAAACATAATTTGCAGGAATGTTTGATTTTCACTGTCACTAAGTATATACTAAGAATATGTTATTCACTTCTGAGAAGAAGGGGAATGAGAGGGTCTGAAGCAGAGGTGACAAACAGCATCGTAAACTGCTGTCACATCCACATCTGCATCCCCTGCTTCCACCTCACTATTACTGTCCAGAAGGGAGAGGTGTCACTGCAGTGAATCATTTGGGCCCCTGAAGCACAATGCTGAATCCATGAAGAGGGGTTTTCCTCCTTGATTTTTTTGGTCTGATAAGCTCTTCAAAAATAAAATATAAAAAGACAAAAAAATAATATAAAATACTAGAATAAGTTCTAGATCATAGCCACCATAAAGAACAGTTCTGTGTTGCTGTGTGTGTGTGTATGTGTTTCTTATTAACTGCTCTTATGTTCCCATAGGTAGTCTGGGTTCAGATTTCTTTACATATGAAAATCTACAAGCTCAGAGATGGAGATGTGGCTCAGTGGCAAAGCACATGTTTAGCATGTGCAAGGACCTAGGTTTGATTCGCAGCCTCTCAAAAAAAAAAACTAAACCAGATATAAATACACAAACACACCCCACATTCTATATATATGTGTATATAATTTTAGTTAGCTTTTCCATTCTTATGACCAGAGATCTGGCAAGAATAATGAGAGAATGAAAAGTGCATTTTGGCTTATAGTTTCAGAGGTCTCAGTCCGTAGACAGCTGGGCCTAAGGTAAGGCAGAACATCACGGTGGAAGGGCATGGAGGAGGAAAGCAATCAAAAAGAAGGGGGTGCATTCTAAAAGAAGAGGGTGCTTACTGTTACCATGCAGTCAATCCATATCAGTGGATTAATCCACTGATTAGGTTATAGTTCTCATGATCTAATCATTTCACCTCTGAACATCCTTGCATTGTCACACACATAAACTTTTAGAGGACACTTCATATCAAACCACTATACACCACACATTTGTAACATTTTAATAAGCATTTCTCAAAATGGTCACCAGGTTAAACATCAGTGAAGTGATTGTTTTCTGCCCAGTTACTCATACTTTTAGATATCCAATGCAGTGCCACCCTTCATGTTTCTAAAAATAGAGTTGGGGATATTATTATTTTTTAAAATACACCTACAAAAGCAACATATGTTTTTACTATGTTAATTGTGATTTGTTACAGAAAATAATACATGTTTTCAAAATTTCTTAAATCTATCAAAGAATCTATAAACACTCCCAACAAATGGAAAAATATGACTTACTCTCACACTCTCCACAAGCTTCTCACAGATGTTAGAACTAAGAGACTTTTTCCCTGAAATTCTTCAAAGAAAGTTCGAAAAATTGGGTGAAAATGATTGACAGACTGTTTCCTTCAAAATAATTGACCTCCACATATAACTCAGTGCCATTCACATGGAAAGACCTTAACAAATGCCTATGATGGATGTGTATGTTTTAAGTAGATACTCCATTATGATCATCGATCCACATTCTTAGCACCATAATGCTTCAATTAAACAGAAGTGCCAGTGTTTTACAATTCTGGTTTAAATTTCAGTTAGTCAGTCATCCAGTCACCTGCTATTCATTTATTCATTCAGCGCCTACAATATGCCTTTGGGAGAATCAGCAGTGAATCCAATTGACAGTTTCCATTCCCCTACTGTCCTTTGCAGATGAATGAGGACAGGGGGCAGGGAGATGAAAATAAATGCACCTGTAAGACCATTTGAGTAGTGTTAAGTACATAAAACAGGAAAATAGGATAGAGTAGGACTTGAAGGAGAGGGAAGAACGATTTTAGACACAAAAGTGCTAACTGTGTAAGACAATGAATGGGATAGATTTCGACTTGAAGGAGAGGAAAGAACCTTTAAACTTTCCTTAGAGGAAAAGATTCTGACAGATTGACTTCTGAACTAAATGTAGTCAGCCATTCAAATACCTAGAGAAAGAAGTTTTCAGGCACACCAAAGAGTTAGGGCAAATAGAAGAAAAAGTATTTTGAATCTATCTAATTGCAATGAGAAGACATCTGAGAAAGGATTTTTTAAAATTATATATATTTTAAAAATTATAAAAAATATATAATTTTTAAAATTTATGTGTAATATATATTATACACACAGTGGATTGAACCCAGTGCTTTACACGTGCTAGGCAAGCATTCTGCCACTGAGCCACAATCCCAGCCCATGAGGAGGATTTTAATTCAAGTTTATTGAAGAATACTTTGCACACATGAAAAAATTATCACACTGTATGGATGTGATGTGATGAATTTTGTCAAATGTATATAATCTTGTAAACACCACTCCACTGCCACAATTAAGATATAAAATATTTCCATCACTCCAAAAAGTTGCCTCATGCCATTTTTGCAGTCAGTGTCTTCCCCTGCACAAGCCACTAGAAATCACTACAATTTGCCATATAAATGGAATCAAAAAGGCTACCAAATAAATTGCCTCATGTAAGTATATAATGTGTCACCTTCTGGCCTCTTTAACATAATACTTTCATTCATCTTATTGCATAAGATAACAAGCATTGGAATGATATGGAAGAGAGAAAGCCTTTTTGGTGGGGATGTAAATTGGTTTGGCTATTGGGAAATTGTATGGAAGCTCCTCAAAAAGTTAAAAATTGAACCATCACATGATCCAGAAATCCTGCTTCTGGGTATATCCAAAGGAAATGAGGTCAGTGTGTTGAGGAGACAGCTGTGCTTTCTTGCTCACTGCAGTATCATTCAGAATAGCCAAGAAATGGAATCAAACTAAGTAAACATCAGTGGATCAATAAATAAATGGTGAAGTGTTTTAGTCAGCTTTTTCACTGCTGTGACTAAAAGACCTGATAAGAGCAATTTTAGAGGAGAAAACGTTTATTTGGGGGCTCATTCAGAGGTCTCAGTCCACAGATAGCCAGCTCCATTCCTCCAGGATTGAGGTAAGGCAGAACATTATGGCAGAAGTGTGTGGTGAAGGCGATCATCTCACACATCTCACATCAAGCACTGATAGACTAAATTCAGCTCACCAAATATAGACCCCAAAGACTTGAACCCCAGGAACACATGTCTTCCAGCTACACCTTACCAGCCTACAGTTAACACTCCATTAATCCCTGTTAAGGAGTTAATTCACTGATTGGGTTAAGGCTCTCCTAAACCAATCATTTCACCTGTGAATATTCTTGCATTGTCTCACACCTGTGCTTTTGGGGACACCTACTATCTAAACCATACCATGATGTAGATATAAAATTTTATTCATCCTTCAAAGAGAAGGATATCCTGCCATTGATGACAATATAGATGAACCTGGAGAAGTTTATCCTAAGTGAAATAAGCTATGTACAGAAACACAAATACTGTGTGCCCTCACTACAATATGCCATCTGGAGAAAAAATCATACAAAAGGAGAACAAAATGGTGGTAACAGGGGCTGGTGCTGGGGGAAATGGGAGATGTTCAAATACATACGATTTTCATTTGTCAATCATACTTGAGTAAAGCTGGAAAAGAATATAAGTCTGGGCCTCAGGATAAAGTTAAGATCTAGAGAAAAAAATCTGGAGTCTCAACATCTGGATAGTATTTCAAACAATGGGATTAGTCATTATCCAAGGGGAAAATGGAGGACCAAGTATGGAGGCCTTCGGAGTATTACAATGAGGTCAAGAATCCAGAACATTGGGAAGAAATACCCAGTAAACAAGAAAGAAAATAATGTTAAACCAAAAAGGAAGCATTTCAGAAAGGAAAAAGATTGGTCAACTGTGCCAGTTATGGTGTAAAATGGGTTCTTATCATTAATTATCAAACTGGAAACTGTCAGTTACCTTGATAAGTACTTTTTTAATATCCCTGTGCCAGAAATTTATTTAAAAATTGGGAAAACTATGGAGACAGTAAAAAAAATAGTCACTGGTTGCTGGGGATTAGAGAGAGGGAAAATCAACAGGTGAAGCCCAGGATTTAGGGCCCATCACCACTCTATGATAATACAATGTTATTTTAAATTTGTCCAAACCCATAAAATATATAGCACCAAGAGTTATCCCTCATATAAATGGTGGACTTCAGGTGATAATGATGTAGCAATGTAGCTTCATCAGTTTTAATAGCTTCATCAGTTTTGGTGGGGGATATTGTTTAACAGGGAAGACAGAGAAAGGCAAAGGATGTTATGAGAAATCTCCATATCTTCCTCTTAGGTTTGTTGTGAATCTAGATCTTCTCTAAATAATATTATGCCTCAAAGTTTTTTTTAAAAAAATAAAGTACTTGAAATGCCACAGCGAATAAAGCACAAGTGATAATATGTTGGAATTTACAGTCTAATATGAACACCTTCAACTTGGTTATTTAACTGCATACAGAGATTGGGAATTGAACAAGTAGTTAATGGTTCAAAAAAAGTTTAGAAGTTCAGAGAAAATTTGAATTCTTTGGCTTTTCTTCTATTTCCCCCTCAACAAACTTTTAATACAATTACACTAAAGAAAAATAAAACATTATAATTTTTATGTTAACCATAGTAACATTATATTTAAAGAGAGATATTTACTCTTTAGTAAATTAATAATTTAGAATGTATTTGAAGACACAACCAATTAGCTGCAAGTAATTTGCATTTTTGTTTTTATTAGTTTACTAGATTCTTTTTCAGTGTTTCTATAATGTAAATATTATCTTTCAAAGGGAAATGATTTTTTTTATTTGCCTGGTAATGAGCTTTCTTTAATTATCAATTGGCAAATTTCATACATTTCAAAGTAAATATAGCCATTAGTGTTGAAAGACTAGCAAACAAACCCATGTGTATTCACCAGGGTTCTCTAGAGAAACAGAACAGGATATATACAGAGGAATTGATTTTAAGGAAGCGTTCATGAGATTATGCAGACTGGAAAGTTCAAGAGCTGCAGGGTGAGTCAGCAAGCTGGAGACCCAGGAGAGCTGATAGTGGGATTATAGCCTGAACCTGAAAGCCTACGACCAGGAAAGCCAGCGATAGTACAGTTACCAAAAACAGCAGGCTCAAGATCCAAGAAGAATTCATATTTCCGTTTGAGTCTGAAAGTAGAAAAAAATTAACATCCCAGTTTGAAGTAGTCAGACAGAAAAAAAGTGTTTTCCACTAGTTGAAGGCTGAGCCTTTTTGTCCTAATCAGGCCTTCAATTGATTAGATGAAGACCACCCACATTAGGCAGGGCAATAATCTTTACACAGTCTATAAATTTAAATGCTAATCTTAACCAAAAATACTTTCACAGAAACCCCCAAAATAATGTTTGAACAAATCTGGCAATCTCGTAACCCAACAAATTAATGCATTGAATTAACCATCACTCTGTGCACAGCATTGTTTCGTTCCTTAGCTTAGTATCAAATTATTTTTCCATTAAAAATGTGTTGCCAATTTTTCTTGTTTCTGTATTGTGATTATTTTTTATTTTATTGCCTTTTTTTTGAGCATCTACACATACTGAACACAGACCAAGAGTCATCTAGCATCAATCATGAACTCCACAAAGCATTGTAGACATGATTTATTTCATCCACACCACAGGGAGAAAAATCTCATTATTCCTTCCACCAAATGCACACAAATTTTTATTCTTGGGCTTAGTCTACCAGGGGCAAAAAAAAAAAAAAAAAAACTGAGATGTGTAGAGTGTATTATAAATTTAAAAGAAAAGCTTTAAAAATATAAATCCATAATTATCATTAATAAGTGTTTGGCACATTGGAAACTATATTAACCATCTGTGGTTTAATTGTTAATTGTTCAGTAAGCAAACTTTCACTCTAAGTGGTATCTTTAAGCAACTTAGGGGGCTCCTCTAATTACCTGGTTGATTAAAACTGGAAGGCAAAGGCTAGTTGCAAATATGTATAGATTTATGTTAACAAAATAAGTCTCCTAGTTCTTTACAGCAGCATAAAAGAGAAATAAAGTATAAGCCAAAATAAAAATTGAAAAGGACAGGCTCTTTACAAAACAGTAACTCAAAATGGATCATATAGACCTAGGTACAAAACACAAAACTCATAGAAGATGACATAGACAAAACCCTAGACAAATTTGGGTGCTGTGATGATTTCTTAGATACAAAGAAATCAATAAGCTGACGTAGTTAAAATTATAATTTTAAAAAGTTAAAAGTTGCTCTGTAAAACACACTGTCAAGAGGAAAAGGCTAGCCACAGACTGGGAAAACACATTTACAAAACACATATCTGGCAAAGGACTGTATCCAACATATACGTGAAACCCACCCTCTAACCTATTCAAGACTAATAGCAGATGAACTACTTCCATTCACATGGATTACTGAGAAGCCCAATTTGGTGATTCTGATAGCACTTACCTTATAATAGCCAGTTCTGACCAATCGTTTAATGTCCTCTGCTAGGGGGTTAGCAAAACAGTATTGGGTTTTTTTCCAAGTGATACATATTTATCTGCTGCAGAAGGAATGTGTTTTTTCAAGGATCCTAGGGATCTATTCTAAACTCTCCTATCTGGGGCTTGGCCCAGGCTTCAGTGCAGCCTCCTTTAGCCCCACCCACAGACATCTCTAATACTGTGAAGTCTGCCTGATCATTTGGTCAAACAGCAGGTTCACCTGTGCTACAGCCTCAATGTGCAATGGAATACTTTTTTGCTCTTAGCCCCACACAAATTTAGCTATCTTTCACATCACCTGCAATATGGTTGCAGCAGTATCTAAAGTGCAGAATGTGCTAACTCCAAAACCTGAAGAGGCTTACTAAGTATTATCCTATTTTCTTATTCATATAGTGGGCCCTGAATGTATTATGTTATGCCTTCCACTCTCTGCAACACAAGTATCTTACTAAAATTTCCAGAGTACTTGCTATCTGTAGCTCTTTGATGGTTAATTTTAATGTGTCAACTTGATCAGGCCACAGGGTGCACAGATATTTGATTTAAAATTATCCTGGGTGTGCCTGTGAGGGTGCTTCCTGATGAGATCAACTTTTAAATCAGTAAACTGATTTTCCTCCCCAAAGTGAGTGGTCCTCTTTCATTTCACTAAAGGAGTGAATTCAATAGAAAGACTGAGTAATGGAGCCTTCACTCTCTGTATCTGGTGTCTTCTAGCTAAAAGACCAGTCATCTTATGCCTTTGAACATGGACTCAGATTGGAACTACACAACAGGCCTCCTGAATCTCCAGCTTGGTGCAAACTGTGAGACTTAGCCCCCATAATCACCTCAGCCAATTCCAATCAATCAATCAATATTATTGATTCTATTTCTCTTGAGAAGTCTTCCTAATTCAAGGGTATACTCTTACCCTGGAAATATCTTGCACTCCTGGAAGCACACACCCTTGGAAGATATTTAAATAGCAAATAAAACAAAGAGCAAGTCAAAGAATTGTGGAAGAAAAAAAATGTTTTTTTTTCTGTTTTTTAAACAAGAATCCCAGATGTTTTGTTTACCAACACTACTCGGTAGTTCAGTTCTGTAGCAGCAACTCCTGCTGTTAGCTCAGCCTGCAGAAAGAAGTGGCTACTAAGCTTCTTAATAATGCCAAGGTCCCCCTCACAGTGCATCTCTTATCACCTCAACAGAATATCCCCTGGGCCTCCCAAAGAATACAGTCATCCTGTGAGTTCACTGTTCTTTCATTTTAAAGAGACCTTAGCATGACTACTTCTCTGTGTCTGCTTGAACCCTTCTTCTACAGTCTGTTTTGACATTTCTACTTCATTTCATGAGGACCATCACTTCTTCCAAGCTTCTGGATATCTACCCCAGAAACATAAAATAAATCATACCCTGGGGCTGGTCATAGTGTCACATACCAATGATCCCAGTTACTCAGGATGCTAAGGCAAGTTTGAGGCCAGCCTCCTCAACTAACTGAGACTCTATCTCAATAATTTAAAAAAAAGATAAAAAGGGATGTAGCTCAGTAGTAAAGTGTCCCTGAACGTTGAAGAAAGAGAGAGAGTGCACCCTTTCCAGGGATTAAATGCTGTATTATGAGAGAATGCCCCCATAATGACAGTTCTTTATTATCCAGCTTTATATTCTGACCCATCAACCCAGAACTCTCAGGAGCCATTCTTGAACATACCCTCCACTGATACAGATGATCCAGGTCCTTTAACAGTCCCAATAATTTCCCAGTTGGGTCTTGCTGAGATAAATCCCTGGTAATTGCTCCAGCAACCAGGAGAAAAGTTGGGAAAAGTCCTGAGAAAAACAGCATAGTTTTATAAAACATTTATTTTATTTGAGGCTTCTACATATCTTTGAGTAAAGGGATTGAGGGATCCTATCTTCCAATAAAGGGGAAGACCCAGAAGTTTCAAGAAAATCTGCCAGTTCAAAGTTCTCATCATAAACCCTGGGGTATACTCTTCCTCTCAGGCCCTGACTTTGATTCAGTTTTTAAAAAGCTATACCCTATAGAATGCATTCAAACACTATCAGAACTAATTATCATATTTACTATCAGAAGATCAGCCAGCCAACAGCTCAGTCTACATAGCTCCATGTGCAAAATTAACTTCTTCATTTGTTACACAGCCCTTGAGGTCTCCTGTTTCAGAGCTGGGTGGCTAACACCCCTACCCTTACAATTACCCAAGCTCAAGTCTCACATTTTTCTTCTGACTCCTCTTTCTCAATCACTAAACTCTCAGTGTTGCACTTCCATTTGTAATTCCTCACAGCCTCTTTGGCAATTTCTCATTGTCATTGTCACTTCTTTCACTCCAAGTTATGTTCTCTGTTATTGATTATAATCTCCTTAACTGGTCTTGCTACCCTCTATGCAAGTGTCATATTCATCTCGCATGTGACTGTCAGATTAGTCTTTCTACAAACCTCGTATGTCATAAGATGAGACCTTTCAAAACCCGCCAAGTATAAAAAGTCAAGATTCACCCTTTAGAAAGTGACTTGATTTCCTTTATGACCTGATTCTAGCCTAGTTTTATGTTAAAAATTTTCTTATTTACAATATCTTCTCTTCGTATATCTCTCTTTCTAAATTGTGTGATCTGACACCCCATGTTCCTTTCATCTTTTCCTATTTCTCTACTTGCTCTGCTAGTTCTCATGTGCAAAATCCACTCCCCTCATCCTCCAGGACACAGCCACTGAGGGTTACCACTGTGTGGTTAAGTGGCCAGACTCTAGAGCTGAACTGCAAACTGTTTACTGGCAAGTTATTTAACTTCTCTATGCAGTGGTTTTTCTTAATGGTCAAATAGGAGGAGGGAAGGGGAGAGAATGATAGAAGCTATCTCACAGAGTTTTGCAAGAATCAATTTAGGCTTATGACAACACAAGCTTGGAATATGGTTAGGAATTAATGGAGATTGGCTATTCCTACTAAATTTTCCTATCTTCTTATACTTTTCACTGATGCTTCTAGGAGGAAATAGCCTCTTTCTTCTCTTATATTGTATAATCAAATCTTTTCTATCCCTTTCTATCACTTCCTGCCATAGAATATTTATGTTGACAGCCTATTTCTCCATAGTGTGTGTATATATATATTTCAGTTCATCATTGTATATCCCAACTCCATAATTTAATGTATTCACCATTACATTGAGTGAATGGATTTTGGGTTGTCAGATTAAATTTAACCAGGGTAAGATTGATCTCTCTCTCTCTCTCTCCCTCCCTCCTTTCCTCCCTCCCTCCCTCTCCCTCTCCACTATCACTACAAGGAGAAAGTATTAGCAAAATACAATAACTATCTGCATGCCCCATCCCTGCCTAGATCCTCTTTTGCAATCTTGTTTCTCACCAAAACTTAGGCTAATTATTAAAAAAAATAGCAATGAGAGTGAACCAATAAAATCACCTTTCCTCTGCTCCCCATCCCTGTAAACACTATGGCAAACAAAACAAATCAACCAAGATCCAAAGAGGAGAGGTTTCTGGGGTTGCTTTCTTCTTCTTGTGAGTTTCTATCATGGGCTCAATAATGATACTTTTATTCTGTCTCCTACTGTAGACAACTGTATGCAGGCTATTCCAGCTCATGTTGTAACGATTAAAATAGAAGTTCCCAAGGTTATCCACAGATGCATTTATTTTTGTATCCCATACAGTGCCTTGCACAGTGCTAAAAATAGTTTGACTCAATATTATATATTTGAAATACAGAAAAAGGAATCTTGATTTTTGTAGAGGCTGAACAATGCTAGAATTGAAAGGGAGAATAGAAAGTAGAACAAATAGCCAAATAGCATGAAAGCAGTGTTGTGATCCAGCCCTCCAAAGGCAAATTCTCAGTTACCAAAACCTAGTGAAGGAATATAGACTTTGAAGTTGACCTGAAGGGGTGTTGAATATGTATCTACCATTCACTAGATATTTAAGTTTAAACATACTAGGTCCAAACTCTGAGCTTCAGAACCTCTTATGGGGAGTAAAAGGAATATCTATCTTGAAGCCTTGAGAGAAGACTCACATGAGGTAACATAGATGATAGACCTCAGTATATACAGCATATATAGTGTGATAATGGTAGGTCTGTCTATAGTGACTTCATAAGGATTAGTATGTAATAAAGTAAGTGAAGCAACTCAGACACCCTTTTGGAAATAGCTAAGAGATGACATCAGCAATTAATTGAGGTAAAGGAGACAAGATGCAGCAATACAGGACACAGTAGAAATAGGCCTTTCAGAATTGGGGAAAGACTAGATCTATGTGCTGGATATGCAAAACACTTAAGATAAAAAATAGGAATCAATTTAATCAAAACAATTCACAGAATAATTGAGCTAGAAAACGTTTATTTCACTTTTGCAGAGGTGATCTGTAAGAACATTCATAGCTTATGTAGAATTCTACATGGAAAGAAAAAACACAGAAGTGAGGTCTTGATCACTGACCACAGAGAGGGAGACTTGCTTCACCACAGTAGTAACCAATAGCAGGCATCTGCAAAGGGGACAGCCAATTAATAATTGCAATTGTCCATTGAAATTAAAAATATCAAAGCAGTTTTAAAAGTATACTCCGACAGGTATTCTCAACTTCCTTAAGCAAAGTAGAAGAGCAAATTGGACACAGAAAGGCTTGCTGATCTGCAATGTTCCCTTTGCTCAATGTTTTTTTTTTTTTTCCTTTACTCATGCCTGTTGATTCTTGTGCCTCTCTGGTCATGGCAACTGGAAGACACAAACAAAGAAGTCACCAACCAGGAAGTCACCAATACTAAATTTTCACAATTAGAAGGGTCTCACCACCATATTACCACTGACACCACCTTATCTCCCTTGCCTAACTCTCTTGCATCCCGACCCTCCCTCCTCACAAAACCAAAACTGCTACAGCAGAGAGAGATCCCTGGCTATAATTAATAGATAATATACCCAATACAGCAATGGGCATAGCAGTTGGACTTACAGGAGCTTTTATTAGAGGAAAGGTTTCCTGGAAGATTTCATCAAATAAGTTTATGAGAAACAATAGGCAAAACAATCATATGAAGCAATAAATAAAGCAAATAACTTAAAAACAATGATAACCAGCCTCTGTAATTAGGAGTGACTACATAGGCCATGACTTTTGGAAGAGAAAATCATGTTAAGTTTATAAAAGTGTAACTTTGAAGCCTAGTCAGTTGGTCATCTTTCTCTGTGCAAACACTAACCATTGCCACTTCACAGTCATAAGATACATCTCAAGAACCTAATGTCCCTCCATTTCAACCTTTCTTGTCTAATACCTTCCATAAGTGCAGCTTTCATCCTCATTTTAGCAATAACTCAAGCAGGAAAATGTTAGAGTCTACCAAAATCAAGCCAGTCACTTTAGTTCGGCACAGCCAACATTTTATTGGCTAAGTACCCATCCATTCTTGGCACCATAAACACATTCTTTTTCCCAATACAACACATGCTGTGTCTTTTGCCACAGAGAAAATGGTAAGTTTCTTCCCAGTGCTCTAAGCTTTATCATTAACAACTCACTAATACCATGTGTTTTGTACATTAATATTTTTGTACAAGGGCTGGGGATGTGGCTCAAGCGGTAGCGCGCTCGCCTAGCATGCGTGCGGCCCGGGTTCGATCCTCAGCAGCACCACATACCAACAAAGATGTTGTGTCCGCCGAGAACTAAGAAAAAATAAATAAATGTTAAAATTCTCTCTCTCTCTCTCTGTCCCCCTCTCTCTCTCACTCTCTCTTTAAAAAAAAAAAAAAAAAAAAAAAAAAAAAAAATATTTTTGTACAAAATATTTATATGAGATCAGTTTACCAGTTCTAAAAGAAGCTTTCTAAAATGTATCCAGCTTCCCACAATTTTACACACCCCAAATCCCCAGACTTTCCCAAGTGGAAACTGGAAAGCAGCACTGTGAAATGAGCAGAATACCCAAAGGAAGCTTACACAGCCCAACTCGCTTCTCTTATGGTGAGCTGAAACAGAATCCCAGTGAGGGTAAATGGTTCTACTTGTTAACAAGCCAATAGATAAATTTACTCACTCAAATTCATTGCTGCAAATTCTTTCATGCAGGTGGGGGACAATCAGAACCACTAATTTTCCTCATCAAAATCAAGAAGGGTCCAAAAATTGGGGTGCGGGAGGACAATGATGACAGGAAAAAATGCTGTTTTCCTAAGCCAAGTGCTATGCCCTGAGCCCCTACAGAAACACACAGGGCAGGAGCCAGTGCGCAGGCCTTTGAGTTGTCTTCAGCAGATCACTGAAGCAAATTATTATTCTATAAACAGATTAGTCCAACTTCTATCCACAGCGCTATCTCACTCATAGTGGATACGTATTCTAAGATAAGGATAAAACCTGCAGACCAAAATCAAATTACATGTGCTGTATACTCCCCTAATTTGTCATTAGATTATTCTATGCTAATAAATCAGGTTCTCTGACTACAAAGTGGCTTTCTGATGGCTTCATCCATCCACCTAGGTGGCAACATAGCTATTTTTTGATACTTCCAATTAGTTATATCTCTTATGAATTGTTAATTGAGAAATGTTATTATTTCATGAAACTATTTCAGCATGGTTATTTTTCCTAATTTAGAAATTTTTCCAATCTCCAATAATTTCATAAGCTAAATTCTCCAACTCCATTTATTCTTTGGTCAAGTACTGGGTTTATTATTTCAAGGTTCATGTTTATTATTTCAATTAAACTAAACGCTGACAGATGTGTGCAGGAAGGCTGTGTGTGTGTACAGCTTGTTTTTAAAAGGGAACAGAATCCTGACGCATGGAGAAACTTAAGCCCAGAAACTGATTTGTCCAAATGAGACCCAGTGAGAAAGCTACATCATCAGCAGGGGCCATCTTAGCCTCCTCACCACAGCCCCACAGCCAGGGTCTACTACAGGCTAAAACCTCAGGGGTGACTCCAAAGTCTCAGTTACAGACACACACAACAGTAACAAGGACAACATCTAAACTGAATTAGCAACCAGAGGGCCATTAAAAGTGGTTGGAAGAAGAACATACAGATAGTTGTTCTCTTAATACAATTTCCCTGAGATCAAGAAGAAAAAAAATTAGGATAAAAAAAAACTAGGATAGAGATTATTCACTGAGAATACGTCCCTCTGCTGTGGCTGAAATGACACAGGATTTTTATGAGGACTTTGAAAACCAGTGTACAAATTTCCAGAAAAGAAGATAATATTTGACTCCACTATAGGAGCAGACTTAAAAATAAAAATTAAAAAGTCATTAACAGATCATAAACCAAAGACATAATGATTTAGATGGTGAATATTAAGACATTCTGCTTTTCCCCAGATCGTTTTAATCCATTTCAGAGTGTCAACAGGACTTTTCTATGAAGAATTCATATGGCTCCCCAAAGTGGCTCTTAACTTAGTTATTCTTTATTTATTAATAATCAAACAAAATTCACAGGATGTCCAGTGCAAAATAAGAATCCTTTTGACACTTGTACTAAAAAGAAAGTGATTAAATTTTAGACAAGACTGTATATTCTTTCATTCAGAGTTGAATGACTTTCCCTCCAAAACTCTCATATATTAACATTCAACATTTGTTTCTTATTCAATTTCATTTTCTTTAAAGACATAGTCTTTCTATCTCCAGAAAGGTAAAAGAAATTGGCTTTTTTTACTATTATATTTCAATTTTTCATTAAAAGGCTTTCTATTGAATTATAATAACTATGATTAATGAAGTTTAAATACATATTTAAATTACTTTTGTCCACCATAAGTGTTGATTTCCATGACTCAGCAGAAGTATTTTATGACAAAAACAGCTAAATGCCAGCATTTATATCTTTAAGCTAGCAGTGGAAAAATGGTTGCACTCAACCATCTTATAAACCCTATCAATATTGCAATAAGCAGAGCAATTCAAATATACAAAGAATAAGATATTGCCAAGTAGTCACAAACATCCCTTCTAGATTTAGAATTGTAGTCAATAATTTTGTCCACTTATAATTAAGTATTTAATTTATGGCTGGATAAACAAAAACTAGATTCTGCAACTTTACACCCTAGTGTAGGATTCTGGTCATTTCAACTTCAAATACTAAGTATATATAGTAAATAAGCAATTGTGAATTTTATCAGAACTTCAATTTAGAGTTATGATTTTAATGTAGTTAACCATTAACCAACCAAATGTTTAGGCAGGTAATTATGCATGACAGGTAACTGTGTTTTTCAAAGAAAGTATGATTTTTTTCAAATTCTAAATAGAAATCACTACATAAGAAAATCAGATTATAAAAATTTAAAATATTGTTTGTGTATCTTATGTGTAGAAGTGTTACTTCAAAATATTTCCCCTCATTATTTATTCCTAGATGATTGTATGACAGTGAAATCAGTTTACATTTGAAGACATTCTGAATAATCCTATTAAAAACCAGTTTAAATGGCATAGCTCATGTTTACCTCTTTGGGTATATACCCATTAATCTCTTTAAGTGCTTCCTTCTTTGATGCAGCTGTAGTTCAAGAGCTGGCCAGCAGCTGGCCTCCATTTCTTTGGGTTTTTATGAACGCCCAGAATTCTTTTTAGCAAGTTTGAAAAATGCTATATGCCTCAACAAGTTTTTCATTACTAAAGAGCTTATAAAAAGCTTTCAAAAGGAGTCCAAAAGAAAATTTTCTCTTAAAAATAAAAACCAAACAAAAGAAAGTTACACATACTACAAAGATGTTCTATGTAAAACATTCTGTTTGGCAGATTTGAAACGTCTCCAAAAGGAGAAATAAGCACATGGTTTGGAAGCAACAGCCAAGAATTCATAACAGGTGGGTTAAAAGCCACCAGTGACAGCCATGAGGGAGATCTTTGAAGTAGATTAGGGGCCTTCCCGAGTCTCTCCATTCCTTGTATCTGGGACGTCTTCAACTATACCAACACAGTAGTTCAGGAGCCTCTGTACCTGGTCCTCTCTTCTTTTCTCATTTTTGCTCTCCTCTAATAACTTCGATCTTACTAACTATGATGCTTATGGAAAAAACCCTCACAATCTACATCTCTGTTTTTGCTACATCAGCTAAACTAATTCCCTACTTCCAACTGGTAACTTAAATATTTCCACCAGGATATGCCATCATTATCTCACACTTGATCCATACCAAACAAACATATTCATCTTTATCAAACCAATTACCTCATTCCTTGAGAACAAAGCCAATTTTTCCTAAATTTAGGCAATATCAATCCCATTTTTCTAGTCACTAGAAACTAAAACCAGAGAAGCAATCACTCATTGATGACCTCCAAACCCACATTCAATGGTTCAAGAGGCAGATTCATTTTTCAAAGATGGCTATCACAGTATCTCTCATCCATACATTCTTCTACAACATGATCTTGCCACTTTGCCATCAGAAGGTGAAAATTAATCCAGCCTGATCTAGAGACTTACTAATAACCAAAATGCTGTGAGAATTCCAACGCTAGGTCAGAAAAAACCAGATAGCTTCTGCCTGGTTCTCTTGGATTGTTCTCTGTGAGGAAAGCCTGCTCCCACATAAGAATTCAGCTACATCAAGACTGCCATGCTGAGTGAGAAGTCACACATAGTCCCAGTTAGGCCCAATCTTCTAGCTGTCCCCATCAAAGAAATGTGATCATAGCTGTTTAGATCCCTTCCAACCAGTTTATCTGCCAGCTAAATTCTACCCATTGAACTTAGCAAATATCCTGGGGAGAAGAACTCAGTTGAGCCCTGCCCTAACTCCTGGCACACAAATTCATAAAATGTAATAAAATATGTCCAGAGTTTTTCTTCTAATCACTCAATTTGTCATATGTGGAACCATTACTACCTGAGGTCATATGTTAACTGAAATGTCACATCTTTGTCTCCACCCTCACAGCCATTGACATAAAGGAAGCCCCAATTATCTGAGTTCTAGATCATTATAACTGAATCCAGACTCTCCTCACTATAATCTGTCATCACAATCTATCTAACCTAACACCTCCAACCAAAAACTATTTTAATACAACCAGCCCCACAACCAAAATAAATCTCACAGAATCTCACATTTGTAGGAAATTATATAATACAAAGAGTTGTTATAAAATCTATTTTATTTGCTACATACAACCAAAGCCAAAGAGATCTTTCAGGAGGGCAAATATTCTTTTTCTTATTTTAGAGATGAAGAGATAAGAAGCTAAGGAGGTTAACTTTTGTACCAGTTCACTACCAATTAACAGAATGGGTATACCAAGAAGAGCCTAAGTTACATCCCATCATTGTTTCTCTTGTCTATGACACTATGATCTGACTCAGATCAAAAACAATTGATGTCTCTCCCCATCCCTAACACAGCAAATTTACTTTCAAGGTTGATAAGAATTTGGCCTCAATCTATCTAGCTAATAACTAACCCCAGCAGCAGCAGCATCAGCAGCAGCACTACAAGAAGACTTAGTTACCTAACAATAAACCATGCTGATTCTAGCCTCTGAACGATTTTTCCTGCTTTCTTCTCCTATGCATTCAAACCTTACCCAAGCATGAGCACAAATTCTATCTCCTATGAAGACCTACCAGCCTATTCTTACGGTTTTCTCTCTCTGCCATTACAACAGAACGTCAATTTCATATAGAAATTTGGCAGTTTCATCTTATTCAAGTGTGTTGGTCTAATGTTCCAGGCTGCTGTGCAAGCAGCACACCCCCATACACACGGAGAGATGCTGGATGCCTATATCCAGTGTCTGTTCTAACCAGTTGGTGCCCACGGCACACCTTTTTTTAAACATAGTGAACTTCATCTCTGCTTATTTCCCAAATGAAACCATAAATTCTTAACAGAAACCATGTCTTATAAATAAGTAGTATATTCTCCAAAATAAACACAATGCCAAGCACACAGCTAACATTCAATATGTATTGGTCAGCTGATTTGAAGGAATGGAAAATATTGCATTGTGAGAAAAAATATTCATAAGTCATATCTACACTGGAAACAAAAGTTTAAAAGATAACAAAATATTTTCAAGATCAGCAGTTTAATGTCAGGGACATTTTAAAAGGATTATTTAAAGATATTCTGTGCAGTCCATAACTGCCAAGATGTTTTATAAATGTTTTCACCATGAGTGTGAAAGAAAAGTTTTAAAAATATTCAAGGCTATTTGTAACAGCCCAAAATAAAATGTTTGCTGAAGCTACAAGGCTGGCAGAACTCTGCTTCATTTCAAAAAGTTTCTAGGCAAAAGAAATGTTTTCCTGGAAAATACTACCTTTTATTTAGAGAACACTTGCCATGAACACTTAATCATTAAGTAATTTAAGGTTTCCTCACAAGCTCTTTGGAGAAAATCTATTTTATGAATGAATGAAACTACCAACACCTATGTCAAAAATACACATTTGGTTAAACATATGAAATATGCCTAAGTATTTTTCTAAGTAATGTGAAATAATCTTATCTTCTTTTTGCTCCTTTTAATTTTCTATACAACAAAATTATGAAGAAAAAGACAAAATCCTTAAGTGTTTTTCTCTGTCTGTAATACATACAAATGCAAAAACTCCAGGGCTTATTTTATTCCAAATGCCAAGTAATTTTCAAACAGACAAAACATTCATTTTGTTCAATGAAAAGAAATAGTAATTTCAAAGCTATTTTTAGCAAAAACTTTTGAGTTGACCTCAAATCACCTTTCAATGAGAGAACAACTTAGTATGGAAATTTCACTCAATCATCTGTAGTAAATCACACAATGAGACCTAAGAAAACCATTCCTTTCAAGAGTTTTGTAGCCAACTAAATCTTTATTCTTTTCAACATCAAAAGACAAAACTAAATTATACTCCAAGCACATGGTTTATACGTTTAGTCTTTTAAAAACCTACACAAAAAGATATTTGTTTTACCTGTTTAGTATTTCAGTTAGTTTCACAAAACCAGTGTAAGCCAGTTCAAATGCTCCTCTGTGCCTGGACTGTAAAATGTGTTGTTTAAAGTAATCTCCTATTTCTTTTACCTTTAAAAAAAATTTAAAAATATTCAATTTATGCTTACATTTATATGTATATAAGTAATATAACTTAGAACCTACCCCTAGATGTCCATCCACTTAACACTTACTGTGTGACAGATGATGTTTTAAGCATTTTTTATTATTATCTCATTTAATCCTCACATTCCATGAAATAAGTACATTTTATAAAATATTTTTTTTAGTTGTTAGTGGACACAATGCCTTTATTTCTATTTATTTTTATATGATGCTGAGGATTGAACCCAGTGCCTCACCCACACTAGGCGAGCATTCTACCACTGAGCCACAACCACAACCCCAGTACAATTATTATCTCTACTCCACAATGGGGAAACTGAAGTCCAGAAAAGGTAAGTAGCTTCCAAAGGTCACATGGCAAGTAAGTGGTGGAGCCAGGACACACAACCAGGCAGTCTGACTCCAGAGTCAGCCATCTTTAAGTGCCACACTAGAACTGCCTTCCTATGCCAGAGTCACAAACTTCACAGTGTGCTCCTGTCATTCAACACCAATATAAAATACACCAAACAACAGCACTCACATACGTAGGCCTGGATAAAATAATCATGCTTTCTATAAAAGTTTTTTTCCCTCTCTCTTACATCCATAACAAAACTTACCATTTTAACCATTTTAATTGTTAATTAAATTATTAATTAATTATTAATTTCAATTACAATTCAGTGGCATTAAGTACATGTCAGGAACATGTTGTATAACCAAACCCTCAAAATCATCCAACTATAGAATTTTTTCACCTTCCCAAACTGAAACAATACACTCAGTAAACAATAACCCCCAATAACTGCCTTCCAGTCATACACTGTTAATGGCAACATAAGATTTAGTACAAAGGATATCCTAAAAAAATCAACAGTTATCACTGTGATTCAGAATCATGGGATATGCTATAATGCCAGCCAATCACTTTCCAACACACTTATTCCCCATGCAAAATCAAACAAATTTTAAACTGATTATTTAAAGAAAACACAACTAACAATTAGTTGTGATTGTGGCTTTGGTTCTTATGATGTTAAACTGGTTAGTTTGATTGGGATTTATACCATTGTATCTGGTGGCTACTGGATTTAGAAAGTCCAGGTTTTGCACAAAACTCAGAACCAAAGCTGTTATCAGCTATCTCGTGATCCACATCTCCACAGATCTCAGTAGAGTGGAAGGCAAGTCATCCCAGGATACTTTAATCTGCTTACCCTGAAACAGCCTTCATGTCAGCAGAGTGACTAGATTAGTGTTCTGCATGTATCAGAGGTGATAGGAGGCACAAGGAGTAAAAAAGTGACCACAGGCAGTGTCTCACTTTCCTCATCTACACTTTAGGATTGTAACAGAACTTACCTCATAAGTTGTTCTGTTAGAATGAATAAATTGCCAAGTTCTGAACCAGCCCATAACCTATAATCTAATTTGGTTTGACATAAGCCTTCTGGGGTTCTAAACAGAGGGAAAGTATCCACGCTCATAGTGTTACCTGATTATGATGACCTAAGAAGTGATGTCATTAGAGAAAGAAGACTCAGAAACGAGGCCAACAAAGATCCAGAAAAGCAGTATAAAGTTAAATTTTTAAAATTCTAACACTTTCAGATCCCAAAGATTAATATATCATGTTCTTCAGTTAAAGCTTTCCTATAAACATCTAATGATTCACCTCATATCTCAATGTTACTCCTTTAGTATTTTTAAAGGTCACATTATATGAGGCTAAAGGCCACAAAATAGATCTTATTTCATCTTCAAAACAGTAATTGCATAATATATTTTGAACAAAATTATCAAGACTTAAATCTAAATTCCATCCTCAAAATAGATCTGAAGCTCAATATCTAATCCTACAAAATGGGGAACAGAAGAAACACCAGTTAGCTAACTCATCACATCCATCATTTCTATTATTAGAGAAATAAAAGATTTCTATGGTGTTTCAAATCAGAGAAAATTAGAACAGGAAATCATAGAGATAGTTTCTTTCTTAATTAATTAATTCTGTTTCCCAAAATGTCACAGATATCAAAACATACTTCAGGAAAACATAATATTATTAGAAAAGTGTTTCTTTGTGGACTCAGTAATGATTTGCAATCTCCTTTAGCAGTAATTCCACTTTCATTGCTTCCTTTATCCTAACTTCCTCCAAAGGGACCTAAACCAAAAGGCATATAATAAAGACCTTAGTAGGGTGACCAGTCTTCTTAAGATTGGACCTCTGCCTTAGTTAATCCTGGCCTCAGAAATCAGAATGACATTTTAAAGAAAAAGGTGAAATAGAGTCTTTCCTCATTTTATTCTACTCTTCATCTCCCAAGAAACACACACAGATAATAACCAAGCTTATTATGAATTTTTTGCTTTTGTAGGATATATAAAATTACTGTTAATCAGAAAACAAGTACTTCTTTGGAACCCTGCAAAATGCTTAGCAGCTTAATGGCTGGGGTAGATAAAGAAGATAAAAACAAATGTCTGTCTTCAGTAGGCTTTCAGTTCGGATTGGCAGAGGAAAAATCAATATGCAGAGAGGTACCCAGTTCTAAGAAATCAAAGATCCTTCTGCACTAGAATTAGAAAAGGCTTCATGTCCAGACCTTGAACAGGATATACACACTTGGGTGGACCAAAATGGAAAGGCATAATTGACATGAGAAGAGGCTGGGAGGCTAGAATGAATGAATAAACATTTTCTAAGCACCTGTTTGACACTGAGCTAGGTCTTTTTATCTAAATGGATGCAACATAAACAAAGCTAAGGCTAGCAGACCTGAATGAATGACCTAGAGGTTTCATGATACAAAACAGTTGATGATGGGGATGCAAGGAAGAGATGAACCCAACTACTGGGATGGAGTAGTGAGTAATGTGGTCTATGAGCAGACATAGAAGGGCCCTCCAGACATCTCCCAGCAGATACTCAGACTGGAGAACAAATTTTATTCAATCCACTTAAAAAGTAAGAATAGAGGAAGAAAAAAAATTTAATTAATTCTTAATTAAAAAGTTCTCTGAAAACTCCAACTCAATTGTCTTTTATTAGGTGCCACTGAGTTCCTATTTAAAGCTCATAAAAGCCTGTAATGGCACACACCTCTCATCACAGCCACTCGGGAGGCTAAGGCAGGAGGGTCTCTCAAGTTTGAGAATAGCTTCAGAAACTTAGGAAGACCTTGTCTCAAAATACAAGAAAAAATGTGGGGGGCAGAATAGTTCAGTGGTAGAGCACACCTGGCTCAAAAGAATCCATAAATGCCTTCTTTCTGAATGATGTATTTGCAAAATATTTTTATATAAATAGCATACATCTCAGGATTTTAAAAAAAGAATTATGCTAAAAATGCAGAACAAATGGCAATGATTTCTTTTTTATTATTAAATTCAAGGGGCTGGGGCTGGCGCTCAGCAGTAGAGCACTCACCTCACATGTGTGGGGCCCTGGGTTCGATCCTCAGCACCACATAAATTTTTAAAAAAAAGGTATTGTGTCCAACTACAACTAAAATAAAACTTTACATTTTTTTTAATTTTTATTTTTTTTAAAGAGAGAGTGAGAGAAGAGAGAGAGAGAGAGAGAGAGAGAGAGAGAGAGAGAGAGAGACAGAGACAGAGAATTTTTTAATATTTATTTTTTAGTTCTCGGCGGACACAACATCTTTGTTGGTATGTGGTGCTGAGGATCGAGCCCGGGCTGCACGCATGCCAGGCGAGCGCGCTACCGTCTACCGCTTGAGCCACATCCCCAGCCCTAAAATTTTTTTTTTAAATAAAATAAAATTAAATTAAATTCAAGTGACTGTCTTTTAATTTAGCATATCCTGATTTTAACTTTTTATAAACTTATTTCTGCAGGCAAATTAATATGCTTTTTGTATTTATAGCATGTAAATTGCCATAGGGAAAGACAGCTACATGCTATGTCTCCAGATATCTACAATTTATCACCAGACAAATCAGGGATGCTAAATGTTCATCTAGAATATAACACCAACAAAAGTCAAATGTAAACTCACTTTTTAAAATTTATTATTTACCTATACAATAAATATAGTAGACAAATCAAGACTCATTCCATTCATAAATACATAAACCCAAGAAGATTTAAGTACAGATGGGACACTTCTATCAAGGGCACATACAGTGGTTAAGATCTGAGACTTTGAAGCCAGGAGGGTGGTGAACAAAAGCCTACTTCACAGGATGATTGTGAGAAATAAATGAGATTAAGCATATAAGCATTTAGTAGAGTACCTGGCACAGCAGCAATCAAGAAATGTCCATTTGGGGCTTTATTTGTATTTTAAAAAATAAGACTCAATTCAAGACAAAGTCACTTCTTATAACTTTGAGAATGTCAACAGTTGAGTTTCAAATTCCACTTTGGTTAAATGAGATGTTTTACAAAAGTTTATCCTCCAGTAAGATAATTAATGTTTTCAACTGTACATTCTCTACTACAGTGATTTCTTCAAAGCTGAAACATTGTTTTCCTGAATAACAACAACAAAGGCCATAGTTTTCTGGTGTTCACCTATATCTTACCAGAATGTTGTTTATTCTTTGCTTTCTAGCAAATTCTTAATCTTGAGCCATTTTAACCATTGCCCTTTAGTCTGAATTTTTTTAATTAACTTGTCTTATGCCCCTTATTATCCTTCTAAGCTCTCTTAGGTCAGAAAAACCACAAATTATTATTTTTAATGTCCCCACCATACCCATATAGTAAGGTAGCCAATAAATAGGTGACTAAAAGATGTGGTTTCATGTTCAACTTCATTTCAAAACTTAAAAATGATAACTTCCAGCTAGGCAAGATGCCACATACCTATAATCCCAGCAAACTGAGAGGCAGGAAGATTGCAAGTTCAAGGCTAGCCTCAACAACTTTGCGAGGCCCGGTGCAACTTAGTGAGACCCTATGCAACTTAGTGAGACCCTGTTTCAAAATTTAAAAAATAAATTTAAAAAAAGGTAACTTCCATGCAACACAATTCAAATTCTAAAAACGAATCAATCTTGGGCAAAATAAAATACAAAGGCAATTACTTTTAAATTTACAAATGCTAATAAACACATACTTCATTTGTAGTCCATTTCAAAAAATCTAAAACCATAATGAAAAACCTAGAGGGAGTATATCAACCCAGTTAGCCCTGTGCATTATGCAAGTTATAACCAAATCTAAAATAGAAGTTCTTCTGGGCTGGGGATGTGGCTCAAGTGGTAGCGTGCTTGCCTAGCATGCATGAAGCACTGGGTTTGATTCTCAGCACCACATAAAAATAAATTGAAGATATTGTATCCATCTAAAACTAAAAAATAAATATTAAAAAATAAAATAAAAATAAAGTAGAAGTTCTTTTATAGGTGGCAATTATTTTTATTCGTATGATTTCTGTGCCAACAATTACGAGTAGAGGGAAGAGGAATGAAAAATTTCCACAAAAGCTTCTTTTTAGGAATTTCAGAAAAGATATGTAAACATATTGCTACTCCAGGTAGAGGAAGTTGTTTTAAAAAATCAGTAGGCAACAGGTATCAGATATCCCATGGAAAGAGGACCAAGAAAATGTATCAAGTAAAAGTCTGTATCAGCAAAACATCAAGCTAGAAACCTAGACACACACCAACTATCCAGGAAGTTGTGTGATAAGGCTGTGTGCACTGCCCACTCTGGAAGGGTCTCCACTTACATCACTCAAATCTGGTTTTATCTCTGCCTCTTATACAGGGACATTATGAAAGAACCTTTCATTACATGGTTACAGTGCAGGAGGAAAGTCAGACATGCCACTGAATGAACACATTTGCCTTGTGGAGCAGCGGGTGTGAGCATACTGCTTCATAAAAAGTGATCTAAGGAAAAGATCATTTGTTAAAAATTTCAGTAGGGAATTGTCTTACTGCCTTGCTGCTTGCAAATATTTGCTTGAGTATTAGAAATAAAAAAATCAACTTAAAGAAAAATTAAATGAGCAGTTCAGAACAAAGGCAGCACTGTGCCATGTGAACATGTCTGTGAAGGAGAAGAATCAGGTTCCTATCCAGAGCTGCCACAAACCAGCTTTGTGATCTTGGGAGAACCAGGTAGCATCCAGGGGTTTCAGCTTCCTCCTGTCCAAAGGAGCTGGAGAATATCATCTCTGTGACCCTTTCCACTCCAATAGTTTGTGACTACAACACTGAAAACTCAGAATTATAAACAAGCCTCAGTTTTTCTCTTCAAACAGCAACAAAAGCCCTCAAATTGTAATGTTACTTCCTGTTAGCCTTATTATAAGATATACTCACATATGTGGAATTTAAGTGGCCACCCCCTTAAACAAAGGGCCATAAAATCAGGATGGTCTTGAGAAAACTGGGCTACAAAAGAAATATTCCCTGTCTTCTAGCCTCAAGCCATGAAATTTCAAATTATAATAGAATTATATTACTTTTTCAAAAGTGGAGGGAATAATCAGTATGCTAGTCTATATGGAACAGCGTCCTCCATTCATTGATGTAAAAGCGGCCATAGTTGTTATTGCTGGTACTATAAAACCTAGGTTTCACATTCTCCACCATGAGGCTGGAATTCTGCCTGCAAGTCACATCACTGCCTCAACGTGTTGAGTTGAATGTTGGAGTCACATTCACCTAAGGTGTTGACTCTTAAACTGGTAGTTTTGCCATCAGGCACAGCAGATCTAGCTGCAACAGGGCAACCATGCCCTTGGCAAGGTATACCTGAGGTGTGGCCAGCCATTCCAATGTAAATTACATTCTTCTCTGTCATTTATATTTTTAACTCTTAAAGGTATTAAGGACATGAGAGTATTTTTAAAGAAGCAAAAATTTTTGTTTAAAAACAGTCATGTAACTAATTTCTTGAAGACTTTGGATTTTCATGGACCAAATACTCCTAAACTGAGACATTTCTTTAAAGTCAGCAAGATTAAAGTTTTCCATAGAGAGAAGTATTTCAATGTTAGAACACAATTATCACGTGTATTTTTGATCCCTTGTTAAGCCATTAGTTTCTTCTCAAACTACAGTTATCACAGAACAATACACTGGAAAAATGACTGCAGGGCATTCAAATGGAAACTAAGGTTTAACCAAAAAAAAGTGAGAATTCTATTTTTATTCAAGCAAATCACCATTGGAAGTACTCTATAATTTTTAAGAGCCCGTCTTTTTATTATTGTTATTGTTAGTCTGTGAGTTTTTTTACAAACATCTCTTTCATCTTAATTCAGAATTTTTACATAGTTATTTCACATAAATTCACTTACATTGCATAAAACTTTGGATGCATCAGAAAAGGTGTCAAGGCAAAATAATTTTCATAGGAAGCTCTCAGGTCTGCCTCAGTTATAGTGGAAACAAAATGTTTCCCTTAATTTATTTTTAATACACTCCAACAACCCCCCCCAAAACTATATGTTTTAACTTGTCCTTGTAAAGAGAAGATGAGAAATCAAGGCATGTGTTTATTTCATAGCAAGATGGTAAACATCAGTGAAGTAATCATTAATCATAACTGATTCCTAAGCAAAGATGTTGGCATTGGCGCTACAGCCAGTTACCAGCAACCACTCCAAGTAACTCTAGAACATTAATGCCTATTTGATTTGGAGGAGAATAAGGAACATAATGCTGCCCACAGTGTACTGTTCACCTTTGCCTCTCTCCTTCCTGGGGCCTTGCAACATCACAGGCCAGCTGTTAACCAGATGCAAGCACATGAGCCACAGAGTGTGAGAATAAAAATATTAGCATTATTTCCATGGAATGAGTCATGTGGTGATTATAGAAATAATCAGCATTAGCATAATACAATATTTGTTTTGTTCTTGAATGTTGTAATACCCTAGGGGGAAAATTATCTTTATTTGAAAAAGGTTAAAAATGTAAGTATGTGTTATATATCTTTGCTGGAAAACTATGGGAAATGGATTTGTTGAAACCACATGGAAAGGAAGAGGGAATCAACTAAAAACAGAAATCTAATAAATCTAAAATATTTCCAAATGAAATGCTTGTGGTAAACTAATTTCTTGTAAACACTGCACTCAAGTGCTTTGAACAGTCCCAGATGGTGAACTAACTTTGTGGTCTTATGATAAAAGTCAGCCAAAAAAACCAAAGTGACTACAACTTTATTATTGAAGTAGTGGGAAACATAAGATCCATAATCAACCAATATGTTACTTTGTATTCCTCTGCAAAATTAAGAGAGTTGGAGAGTTTTACTAGAGAGTTTCAACTAAAATTTAAGTTTATGTATGTTAAATGGAGAAAGAGAATTAAAATAATAATATCACAGTAGAAAGTAAGGTTAAAAACTCTGCTTATATAAAAATATTCCTAAAATGCCATAGTTTTGAAATGTACTACAGGTCTAAAATCCTAAGTTATTGTGAACTATTTTTCAGCTGACAGCTGTAAAATTTTATTCAAGAAAAATTAAAAAATGTTTTTAAAGTTGGATCATAAATAGAAGCTTGTGATTTACATCTTGACCAAAAATGATACCTGCTGAGCCTTACCTGATCCTCTGTTAATAATCCATCAAAAGATTCTGGCATAGACTGCATAGGTAGAAGCTGGCACAGTGTGCCAAAAGTAAAGCAACTTTCTTCATACTTCTCCAACAACACACCAGCACCATCTGAGCAGTTACATCACATGATTTTCCTTCTTTACCTTAAGGGAAAAAAAAAACTATTGCAACACTAGATACTCAATTACTCACACTCTAGGTTTCTTAGAACAAGCTTGTTCATAATTTCCCCAAGAATAATCCATTTAAACAAACCAATTTGTTATATGTTCTATTTATTCGGGAGAAAAAAAATCTAATATTTGTCAAGCATGTGCCATGAGGAGAAATCATGCTAAGTATTTTTTAATTTGTTGTTTTCAAAATCAATTTTTTAAAAAACAAAATATTCCTTCAAAACTTAAGTCTAACTTTTGGAAATTAATGAAACAAATTCTCTTAGGAAAGGTAGCAGAATACAACAGTTACTACTATGCATTATGTAAAAATGTGGATGTTTAACCGATGTAGTTCTGCAATCTTTGTAATGTTTTGAATAACCAATAAAATAAAAAAAATAAAACTAGGGAGCTCTAGACAACTGTACAAATAAATTATAAAAGAGAAAATGATAATTTGAACTTCATCAAAATTATAGATTCCTGGACCATGTTTTGAGACTGCTTCTTGTGGCATCAACATATACATAGCTCACAGTGAGAGATATTCTTCAAGAAAAGGCTTCAGAATGTGTCCAGTCCTCCTTTCAGAGCAGCACATATATGTGACTACTGTCCAATTTAATAAAAAACATTGCATTCCTCTGGGGCCAAGGACAGGTTTTCTTACTGATTCCTATAACATACCTTGGCTTCCTAAGGCTGAGTTCCTCAGACATAAGATTGATAAGTGCAGAGCAACAACCTGGATGTTCCAGTTCATCCCCAGAGGCTGTGTGGATGAGAGAATGGGTGTAAAGGTTTCAGGCTACCCATCTAATCCCAAGCAAGAAGTCCTTTTTATCTGATATAAGTCTACCTCCAACACCTATCACACCATTTAGACTGACTGGTTAGCTTGTTAGTAAGACACATTCTTGTATCTAAATGGTTCTTGATGATCAAAGTATCTTATGAACAACTTATTCTCAGAATACTCACAATATGTAAAGAGCACTCAAAATTTAGCAACATGAAAAAATAAATTTAAAAATGGGCTAAAATTTCAAGCAAAGAAGGTGTGCATATGGCAAAGGAGCATGTGGACAAAGGATAGCCATGTCACCCACAAAGAAAATGGGAGTGAAATCAAAATGAGATGTCACCCTGCATGTTTATTAGACAAAAAATTAAAACAAAAGCCAAAAACCCAAATAAAAATATGATAATGCCACTCACAGTCAGTCCTGGCCTTCTAGAACATTCTGAAGCCTAAGAGGACTATGTGACCTGAGCCACGCTGCACGGCCTAATTGATGGTGAGACTGAGATTGCTCAGCCCTCTGTAAGAGTGGAAGCAATGAGACACCTTATGTTGTATCAAAATTACAGGGAAATGAAAACATTAAAACAAATGTTAGGAAACTGGGATTTAAAACAGGAATTCTGAGAATTAAAAAATGTTCTACTT
Source organism: Ictidomys tridecemlineatus (assembly GCF_052094955.1). Lineage (NCBI taxonomy): Eukaryota > Metazoa > Chordata > Mammalia > Rodentia > Sciuridae > Ictidomys > Ictidomys tridecemlineatus. The sequence goes on from NW_027521443.1 coordinate 64,176, forward strand.
CTTTGTCCAAAACATGTTGAGTGATGTGATCAGTACTCGCTGCTTTCTTTTGGTCAACTCACAAAACAGAGGGAGTACCTTTCCTGGGCCCACAGGGATCTTCCACTACTCTCTAAGCTCTGTGGGTTTCCAGCACTCTGTCTTTTGCTCTCAGGGACAGGACACAGCTCTGGGGTCTCCAGATGCGAAGGACTTGCTACTGTGGCTTCCTCAGGGATGTTTCCATAGTGTCACCCTCCTGTAGCCACCCCATGGAGGTGGTCTGGTTGCACATCTGTGACAGCAGTGTGGGCAGGGCCATGGTCACACTACCTCCACCTGCCTTTGAATTTCCTCTCCCAATACTTTCACCTCAATTCATCCCTGTATTTTAATTTTCTATTTCAATTCTCCATTATTGAAAGCTGTTGCAGGTTCACCACTGGAGGAGAGAAGTAAGCACAACTGGACTCTCTTCTGTCAAGTGAATGAGAGACATTCAGAGACCGTCACCTGCAGATTCCAGAGAAATCACAAGATGGGCCATTGATAAGATGCCCAGCTGCCACTCACTAATGACTTCTGGACTGGAGATCTGGTGGCTAAGGTTGTGCCCTCTGTATTTCTTACTATCAGTAACCAAGCAGCTGGAGCTGGACCACCTTGTTGGAAAGTTGTGCTATTTAATTAAACCACAGTAGCTGAAAAGTGTGCACATCAGAACCAGGCAAAGCAGGAAGCACTTCTCTGCTGAGAACACGGAGGATCTTCCATCCATACTGAGCTGAGGGAATGTGCAATGGCACAGCCATGTGGAAACTGGTACCAGGCCTGCATTTTGCACAACCTCTTCAGGCCTACCTATTAAATCAACTGGCTTCAGTGAAAGCTCAGACAAAAACCTGCCAATTGTGTTTATAGAGGTTTTAGTTTTAATTATCCCAAATTGGATGATGATGCAACACTCCTTAGGAAAAGGACAGGAACTATTCTTGCCCTCAGGCTATGCATGCATCTCAATGGCATGCTGCAGAGACAGGAGGTTGTCACCAGGACTGGCAGTGGATGGCTTGGAAGAGGTTGGCCAGTCATATCACATAGCAACAGAGTCAATGATAGCAGATCACTCTTGAAAGTCACTAACAAGGTAGATTTTGAATGCTCTCATCACAGTAGGTGATAAGTATAGGAAGTTAAACAAGAAGAGTAGCTCAACCTGAGCATGCTACCGTGCCTAGTAGCAGTGTGTCCCTCACCATGGATACATCACAAAAAAAATTTAAAACAAGAAGCATCAAAAACACCATGAGGAAGGAGAGAAACTAGAGCTCAGGCACTGCCCCAGTACACTTCTATGGCATCTGGGAAAGGCAGCTCTGGGGCCTGATTGGCCTGTGTCCCAGAACACCAGTTGCTGTGACAGTGAACTGCATCCCAAAACCAAAAAAAAAAAAAAAAGAAAAAAATAGGTTAAAGTTTTCAATGTTAATTTTTTAAAAGTTGGAATTTATTTCTTTTTAGTTTCTTTCCCTGGGTGACTTTGGAGGCTAAAAGGATTTTGTGTGTGTGTGTATATATATATATATATATATATATATATATATATATATATATATATATATAACAATACTGTTCAATGACATAACTTTTACACTGTAATAATTTGTGATAATAATGTAGCCCTGGAGGTGTAGCCATCTAAAATCAGGTTGCAACTGTGCATAGGAAACAAAAGCCCTAAACCCAGATTCCAGAGGGGCACATACCAGCAGTGACCAGCTGTGACAACTATATGATGGGTGTGGAGATTAGGAACACGTAATACAGGGTCAGCCGTGGGAGCTGAAGAAGCTGTCTGGGGCAGTAGGCACATTGTCAGGTGTGTTTTTCTTAACAACCGTACCAAAACTATTTTACAATTATGTGCATCCTAGTTAATAAACATAAGCCATTTCTAAAAATTAAAAGATCTAAATTGCATGTTGGCTTATAATAAAATATATTAGATCTACTTAATAAAATGAAATACAAATAGTGGTTATTCTGGGGAACTGAGTTATAAAATATGACTGTCTTATTTATTTTGCCATTTTTTACATTAACTTTGAAATGTTCTGTGTGATATGATTTTATTCCTACCAGCACATACATTTCTTTGACAATTCTTAGAGTGTGTGTAGGGGGAGGGGGACCCAACATCTGGACAGCCCCACGTGTTGCCACCTGTTGATGCTCTGCATCCTGGATGTGCCCCAAAGTTTCTGTAAGCCTGGTCTCCAAAACAGCAAGGGTCACAGGCAAGTCTTTAAGGAATGATTGGATGGTGAGTACTCTGATCTTTCTAGTGGCTCCATCCACTTGAGAACTTTCACTGATGGCTGAGTGGGCTCCTGGGCAATGGGACCTTCTCGAGGGAAGTGGGCCTCTGGGGAAAGGCTGGAAAGGTTTGTCTTTTCCCACTTGACTCTATATGCTTTCCAACTTTGGCCGAGGGCAGCTGAGCCAGCCAGCAGTGGCCTAAGACCTCTGGGACCATGAACCAAGGCAGATTTTCTCCTCTACATCATTCCTGTCCAGTATTTTGATCATAGTGATGGAAAATTAAGACACCATCATCATATTTTCTCCTGTAAGTAAAAATAATGACATGCGAGTCTCTGATATCTTTAATCTTATCCTAACATTCCTTCTTGAGAAGTTCCGGAGGTCTGTCTCTGTTGGGCAAGGTCCACGTGTCCATTTGAATTTAGATAAGCCAGTTTCTACAGTGTGTCTGTGTTTCAGTTTATGATTTAAAACTCTTTTAAGTGGATAAACTTGATTCATTTTAGTGTTTAAGTAAAACCACAGAATTAAATAATAATTTATAAATGTAAATTCTGTGGAACAAATTTAGATACAACTATACTTCTGTAAAAATAAATCAATTCAATTTAAAAAATACATTTTTGTATGTTTTTTAGTTTTGATATCAAATTGTTACCAGCTGACTCTAGTTTTTGTAACACTATATCCTGGAGATATGAAACTCTATAATTTTTAAAAAATGATTTGCATGTGTGTGTGTATTAAAAAGTCAAAACCCTAAGAGTGCATGGACTATAAACTAGGTAAACAGAATTTCCACTTGGAAAATTACCTGTTTATTTCTAATTTGTTTATCATTCACTCTGGGTCAACTTCAATGGTAAGTGTTCAGATAATAATCTTAAATAATTACTTAAATAATCATAAGTGTTCCGTTTTTTTTCCACCATTGGCGATGACGTTAGCTGCAGACTTTTCATAGTTCCTCATTATTAGATTATTTCTCTCTATTCTTACCTTGCCAAGAGATTTTATGATGGCTTTAAAATTTTATCTGATGCCATATTTTTTCCGCTTAAGTTGAGTTAATAGGGGAATTTTTTTTCCTTTTATTCTATGACTGTTGTGAAATGCACTGCTTTGTTTTTATATACTAAAGTAGCCATTCTGGAGGAAAGAACCCACTGTTTTGTGAATTTTTATATATTGCTGAATTCAATTAGCTAATATTTGTAAGGGATAATGGAGTCCATGTTCATGAGGGACACTAGTGTGTGTGGTTTGCTTTGTTTTGTTTTCAAATGTCCTTTATTGGTTTGAGTAGTAGGGTTTTACTGGTCTCACATTTTCACATGCAATTTGCATAAAACTGGTTTATTTCTTCTTTAACTGTTTGATGGAATTTACTATTGAAGCCCTCATAGATGAGTTTTCTTAGAGGAAATACCTTTTATATGAATCAAATTTAATTTCCCATATTGTGGACTAGTCACATTTTCTGTTTCTTCATGTGTCAGTTTTGACAGTGTGTCTCTTTCAAAGGATTTTCCCATGTCATCCAAGTTATTAAATTGAATGATTTAAATTGTGCATAGTATACTCATATTATTATCCTTTATACTGATATCTCTCTTCATTCCTGATATTAATAATTCACATTTTCTCTTAATTATTAAATTACTCTTGCCAGAGGAGTGTTAATTTAGCAATTAAATAGAGGCTTTTCAATTTTATTGATCTTTCCAAGAATCAATTTTTGATGTTACTGGTTTTTCTTTATTGTGTGTCTATTCATATTCACTGGTTTCTAATCTTGTCTTTACTATTTACTTCTTCCACTTAACTTAGATTTAATTTACTCTTTTCTTTCTAATGCCTTAAGATGGAAGCTTAAGAAATGGATTTTAAATCAAATTAAATTTCTTCTTTACTAATACAAGAATTTACAAGCATATATGCTTTAAAAAACTCCTTCAAATTTTACTTTGTTGTATTTTCCTTTATCAGTCAGTTTGAAATATTTCCCTTGTAATTTTTTTTTTAAACTCATGGGTTATTTGGGAGTATGTAGCTTTTTTCTACATTTGGGGGGATTTGCTTGCTACTTTTTTGGTTTTGTCATCTAATTTAATTCCATTGAAGTCAAAAAACATGCTGTGCTTTGTAATCCAGGACTTTTATATTTATGAAAACTAGATTTTGGCCCAATAGTTGGTTTATCTCTACTGTTTCATATCAAATAGAAAAGAATGTGCATTCTACTCTGGTAGGATTTCATTTTCTAAATATCAGTTAGATTAAGTTAAATCATAGTACTGTTCAAATTTATGCTATTTCTTATTTGGGTATCATCTGCTTATTCTATCAATCATTGAGAGGAAATTATTAAAATTGTCAACTATAATTGTGTATTGTTGATTGATCATTTTAATTCTGCCATTTTCTTTTTATTATTTTTAAATTGTCTGATAATGTACTCTTGTCTTCAAGTCCTTTTTATCTAATACTAATATTCATGCTTTCTTATGATTAATGGTTACATGTAATTGATCTGTTTATTTCTCTAAATAAATTGTCTCTAAATAAGCAGCATATAATTTGGTATGAAGTTACATAATTTTTTTGTAACTTTATCTCAGAAGCCTTAAGAACATAAACAAAGATAAATTTTAAACTTAAAAAAATGAACATAGAATGTTGACCCCTCTCTTCCTTTATTAATTACTCTCCAGAGCTCCAACAAACTCCATCAACACAGAGACTGGGTCCACATTTGACCAGAATAATAATCAATACACATATCTATATTAAGCGTGAATTGATGCAAACTCTGGGATCTACTGGGGGGACTGCAAATAATACTAAACTGACTGTCAATAATACTAAACACGTATTCTATTCATGCTAGATCTGGCATCAGATCACCATAGTTAACTGGTCAACAGGCCAGCTAGATAGTTGTTCTACCCAGTTCCAGATACCATTTGAATATTTTCTGAATGAAGTAGCAGCTTTGGAAGAATTTCAGACTCTTTGTTATTTGAACTGCAAATTTATCTCAAGATCCTGAGCTGCATCCAAGGGTGAACAGAGCACAATTGTAAATTCTGTTTTAACTCTCACACAGACACCACTGACATGCTTTCGTGTAATTATTTAAAAAATATAACTGGGGTGAAGGTCATGTACATGACAGAGAGCAGTAATTTATTCTCCCCCAGTGGCCGATTAGATTACTGTAGCTCTGGTCCCCTCACTCTTCCTGCAGACCCTCAAAGGAGTGTGTATAGGCAATGTTCTCACGAGCCATGACCTCATTAAAAAGCCACCCTACTGTGTACAGGAAATTGGTAGAAAAAGAGGTGGGACAATCCTAAGAGAAGGAAACCATTACAAGGAACAGACATCAGTGTCTGAACCTAGGAGAACCTCATTATCAATCTTGAAGAGTCAAACCATGGGAAATACCATCTCTGGGAAAATAGGTTAATAAAAATTACTCTGAATCTTTGATATTCCAAAAGATGGCATAGATCCTGGGCCTTCTTTATATGAGTTTAGAATCATATTGGAAGGACTTGAAGAAATAGACTCTTCTGAGAACACTCTTCTGAGAGTGGTTGTCAATGTCTTTTGCTTTTAATTCTTTTTGCAGGGGCAGGGATTAATCCCAAGGCCTCCTGCATACTAGTCATTCCACCAATGAGCTAAAATCCCAACCTCCATGTCAATGAATATTCACAATCTCCATCCAAGGTCTGTGGGCTCTTAGGGGAATCTACTTAGACGATCAAGTACAACCTTTGATTTCTTTCTTTCTTTCTTTCTTTTTTTTTTTTTTGATGCAGAAATCTCTTGGATGGTGACTGTTAGGGGTACTTTTGAGGTGGCTCTCTCAAATTAGTCGAAAATCTTGTGGTCCAGAACTCCTAATAGACATAAAAGAAGATTGTCATCTATTATAATTTTGGAAGACAGAACAATCAGGAATAAAAAGAAAAGTTACAACATGTACTTAAAAAAAAAAAAAACCTGAGGATGAGACTCTTCCTTCAGTGGTCTTTGGTGCCAAATTTGAAAACCCATTCTGAAACAGATGGACTAAACAGTCTCAACTTAGTCTATTTTTCCCAATAAATATAAGCAACTCAGAGCAAGTAGTAAGACATGATAGAACGAGACCAAATTTGCAGGATACTCTACTACAGTAGCCCATCAAAAAAAGAAAGCAGTTAGTCAATCAAATCACAGTTTGACACTTTGGTTTTCTTTTTAACTGAGTTGATCTATCAAACAGTCTGAAGAAAGTAGATCATGGGGAGAAAAATAGCACAAAGCCAGAAATCAAGATTTGAATCAGCTTCCACTTTTAATTCTCTGCAACTGATACTCCACGCAGCAGTGAGAATGTGGGCTTCCAATCACCAATCAGGGGATCTTGCACACATGCTTAGAACCCTGGAGGGATTTCCCATTGCTCTTCAAGTCTAAAGCGCATCCCCTTTGTCTTTCTGTTTTTCGAAGTTACAGGATTTTTGCATCAGATGGTTCCATTTGCACTGGAATGTTCTTTCTGGGCTCTTGGAAACAGGTAATTCCTTCTCATCACTCAGGCCTCAACTCAAATGTCACCTTCTCAAAGAGAAATTTCTTGAATAGTATTACCTCTTGGCACTTGGTCCCCTTCATATCATCTTAAGTTAATTCCATCTCTATCTGACAGTGTAATTGATCTGTATATTTCTCTATTGCATGTCCCCTGCCCTAGAATGTAAATTCGTGAAGGCAGAAAACTTGCTGTCCTGTTCTTCTGAGCTTAGCGTAACACCTGTCACGCAATAGGTGCTCAGTGAACACGTGTTGGATGCATGAGGCAAATCGTGTCTGGATTCAATTTCCAGATCTGTCACAAACATCACATGCATACGATTGTAGATCCATTTTCTATTCTGCCCTTGAGGGTAAATGAAACTTCTCTTTGGAATTACAATAAGTTATCACTCCCTCTTCTTCACTACCTTGCATGCACCCTGTAAAATATGAATTGGGAAATGAGGGCACAGAATTGTCTGTGAGAATTACATTGGAAGAAGAATCCATGATGGCTTGAATCCCAGATTTAAAAAAAAAATCAAAGAGGAAAAACAGAATAGGAAAAACTCTTCATGATTTGTTCAAATACATTTACATATCTAAACTTCCCAGCAGTACAAGTGGTCAAACCCCAAAACTTAGCTAAAGGAGAAAGTAGGAGGCATAGACTGGCATTTCCTGTCACTGTACATGGAAATCAGACAGCTACTCGAACCAACCGGATCATGGAATTCTGTAGCTCTGGCTCCACATTGGGGAAGCAGCCCTTGGATGATGAGTTAGTCAGATTATATTTGGTTTTGCTTACAGGGAGAGAATGTGCTGATCACACATACTCAAGAGTTTTCCAGTCATTGTGACAAGGGTCTGTCATTCATCATAAATTACCAGATGTGTATTCTGGTATCTCTCTTGGTCTTGAGTGCTTTTTTTGTTCCAGTGAGTCATTTCTCTGGAGTCCCACCACCTCCGAGAGCTCGGAGAAGCCAGCCTCTGGCCCAGAGAAGAAGGCAGGACCTTGGACCTCAGTTACTGACCTCAGAGATAACTTGGTTTCCCTGCAGCAGGAACAACAACAATCCCATTCTAACCATCCATCCAGCATCCCAAGCATATGCCTGGGGCACTAGCAAAGACAGTGATCACAAAACAAAAGCAGAAATTTATTTTTTTTTAAATGGAAGTCATTTGAGATTCCAATATACAGAAAACAAATAGAGCATCATCTAATTTCTTCCAATTATTTTACAGTTGAGCACAGTTTGCATTTGAATGGTGGAGCTAGAGAGTAGAGAGGCAAGGCCTCTATAATCACCATCGTGTTTAGGTCCACGGAAGACCTTAATTCATTGCCAGCAACAGTGTCTCAAGGTGGCCTGCAGCAGCCTTTCTGATACAAAAGACAATGATGCTAAGTAGATTCGTCACCTTCATATAGCGCTGCATGGGACCCCATGAGAGAGGGAGGGCATCTCTCATACCCCACACCTGACACCTTCTAGGGGCTTCTATCATCTTCTACCTTCTTGCCCAGTCTCTACCAGGGTCTCATCTTAGGGAAACCCCAAGATAGCCACTCACTGAGTCTTCTGACCCTCAGTGATTCCAGGAAAGATTAAGGACATGAATGCAATATGGCACTCTGTGGCTGTCCTCTCAACCTTATACCCAAGTGTCAGAAGAGAAGGAAAAACTTCACTTTCTGTCAGCTCTTCCCCAATCCTCCTAAACATCTTGACCTCCCTCGGGATCCGGGAAAAGTCAGGCCTGAAAGTATAAATATTTTGTCAATTTTCAGGACATTCTGTGTCTACACAATTGGGTGCCTGATTTAAATCTCCTGAGCTGCTTTTAGAGCAACCTAAGTCCCTAAATTATTGAGAGCCCTGCATGGAACTCACTGAAGGCAGAATGATTAGTGATGGATGTAATTAGAGCAGAGAGACTAAATCAATGACCAAGGGCTTGGTGAGCCCCAAGTATGCTCAGATGACAATAATGTAAACAGAAAAATGTAGTGGAAAAGGGGGATGGAAACACAGGAAATAGAATCCTAGACAAAGGTACGGGAAATACAACCCTCTTTCTGCACCATCCAGGATGCTGAAATGTGTATCCAAGGTTTGAGCACAGTACTAACACATATGAGTTCCTCGAAAAGTGTTTATAAATTGAATGAACAGGATGAATGAAGCCATTGTCATGTGTTCAGAAGAAAAATGTCAATGGTCTTTTAAAGAAAAAAAATAAGTTTCCTATCTAGAAACTTTTCCTGAGATTTTTAGGACGCTCTCTCCACAAAAATTGACAGACAAGAAAGTCACAAAGAAACATAGATTTCATTTCTTTTTTGCTAGTATTGTGAGATTCTTGCCTTCAGAGTGGCAAGTCAAACTGAGTATGGATGGAAGGATCCAAGTTCTGCTAGCAAGATACCTTTTTGATCTCAGTCCCTTAGAAGTACAGATACCACCTGAGGTCTGCTGGCCTTCCATCCTCCACACCCTGGTGACCGAATCATCTGGACAACCTTCCGAACTTCCAAATGAGAGTCTCTGGAAGAGTGAATCCCTTCATAAACCGTAGTTTATAACTCTTCAGAAGTGCATTTTCCTTCTAAAGTCAATTTTTGTTTTATTTGTGAGGAAAACAAACCATGTGCCTTCAGAACCAAAGTGATTATTTGATGGTCAAAAAAAAAAATTCTTTTTGCCTCATATTACACCTGTCATGTTGGTGATCTCTCTTATCACCTGAGTTGCAACTTTAGATTTTCTATTTCTGTCTCTCCTTGGTGAGTACCTTGGAAGAAGTGACGACATTTTATTCATTTTTGTAGCATCAGAACCAAATAGACCTCTGCACATGCGTGGGTAGTCAATAAGTGTGTGTAAAGCCTTAGTGCCCAGAAAATATGGGAGGAAATAACAAATGAATGAAATAATGAATGAATGAATAGATGAATGAATAAAGCCATGTGTAGGTTATAGTGTGAACCAAGCAATGTGTGACTGAGTGCACCATGTGTTGAAGCAACTGTGACATTTAATCCTTTGGAATCTGGAACACATCTCCATTCAAACCACAAGGGAAGGTATAGGAGAGCAAGATGGGAGAAGAGAGGTATTTAGTTCATTTTTCACCTCTCAAACTCACCTGCCCTCCAAAGTAACCCTACCCTACCTGGAACTAAAGCCCTGTATTGTAAGCTTAACCTTTCATACATATTCTCGTCCTGCCCAGTCACAAGAGCGCTCTGCCAGGGAAAGATTGTGGGAATGAAGCCAGAAAGTCTCTTACGGCAAGATGTTGAGCCTCAATGTGCAAATACAAATACTGCACTCATCAAGTTAAAAAAAAGATTTTATAATCTTTATTCTGAGCAAAGTGCCAATTTGGCAACTGGCCACTTGATAAGAGAATAAGTCAAGTTGATATTACGGAATGGCATGAAAATCTAACATATTTACATGTATCTGCATAGCTCCAATGGGCAACCCTTCACATGTCATTTTGAACTATGTGACCCATTCCCAGCTTTTACTAACACCCATTTCTCTCTCTCCTAGATTTTACTCGATGAGATGGCTACACTGTGGGTGTGTGAAACACCAAGTAGATCAACCATATTTCTGCTTTAGAAATGTCTTGTAAAGAATGACATAGGAGGGTTGGGGATGTGGCTCAAGCGGTAGCGTGCTCGTCTGGCATGCGTGTGGCCCAGGTTCGATCCTCAGCATCACATACAAAACAAAGATGTTGTGTCCGCTGAAAACTAAAAAAATAAATATTAAAATTCTCTCTCTAAAAAAAAAAAAAAAAGAATGACATAGGACATGCCTGGGGTCTTATTTCTCTTGCCATTGCCAAAACACAAAGCATTTTGGCCTCATGATACAGGTCAAGAGAAGGTCAACACAACCTGAGCATTGCAAGATCCCTGTCTCTCCTGCCCTTTTCTAGCATTATTGGCCTTTTAGGAACCTAGTTAGGATCCGTCAGTTTGTAGTTTTTTTCTTCAATTTTGCAGTAAGGGTATTACTATTAATATTTCTGTATTTCAACAGAATTTTTGTTTTAAAAACCAGGCACAAATGACCAGTAAGACTGAGGCAGGAGGATCACAAGTTCAAGGCCTGCCTGGGAAATTTAATGAGACTCGGTCGCAAAACACAATAAAAAAAGGTTGGGGACATGGCTCAGTGGCTCACTTATAGAGTGCTGCCTTACATGGGTGCGGCCCTCGGTTCTCTCCCTAGTACCAGCAAAACAAAACAGGTCAAACAGTCAAATTCACAACCCAATCCATCGGAGTCTGACAAATGACAACCATATCTCCAAGATTAGGAGGCATAGTTTTGGAAGAGTAATGAAGGTAGATTTGGGGAGGAAGTTGAGATAATTCTCTGTGCTAATATTTTACATCCCCACAGGGTTTTGGATGTTTTTTTTACCAGATTCCTTTCAGGTCTACTACTTCATTTAATCCCATATACCATAATAGCATACCTCTGAATCACTTAGGGTGGTTCTCATTTGTATAATATGATATATCTTCATTCTAGAGCATTAAAAAGGGCTATGGAATTTGCTGTAAAATTCATTTTTAACCACTTATAGAGAATGAATCATGGAATTAAGAGAAACGTTAAAACTCAACAAGGCTGGAGAGCCGGTAGATATCCTTCATTTATCTGCATGACATTCATGTCCCAGGAAGGTGAATGACTCATTCAAAGTCATAGAGCCAGAGAAGGTCAAAGCCTGTCCTCATTCCAGATAGCCATTTTTTTTAAACCTAAAGATATAATAACGACTGAACAAAATTGGGAAGTGAAAAGCCATTTGTCAGAAAAAAAAAGAAAGAAAAAGTCCAGAAAAATGTATGTCTTAGAGCAATTCTGCTACATTCAATTAGCTTTGGTGTAGCCTCCCAAGTCTGGTGCCTCATGGGGTGGTACCCACCAGGCATCCTGTCCTCTTGCTTTCTGTGAGTCCTTCCTGGGTTGCTCAATGTACACCTACTCAACACTTAAAAAGCGTCTCTTTTCTGTGTTTCACACTAGACTTTATTTTTAGTTTGATGTGCTTAATTCCCTAAATAGCTTTATTAGGAGGGTATTTTATAGACCATGACATTCACTCATTTTCATTTGTGTAATTCAGTGTCTAATTTACTAAGAGGTGCCAACCATCACCAGAAATCAGTTTGGGAACATTTTCAATGCCCTGATAAGATTCCTCGGGTCCCTTTAAGTTGCATCTCCATTCCAATCTCTTGGAAAGGATTGGATCTTTCTCTTCAGCTCTGAAAAGAAAGTCAAGAGAAACATTAATTGTTTACCTTGAGGGAGTTTTGATCTATTACATTCCCCACACTCCAAAGACTATTTTGTCTCCACGAAAATAGTTTTCCCACAGTGGTTTATCTCAGAGTGGGTCTTGGGTTGTTTGTTGCTGGGATAGTAACTCCCACTAAAGCTTTCAGATATGGGCAAGTCTTCTCTTGCCTTCCTAAAGCAAGATGGGTAAGATTGCTCTGGTTGTCCCTCTTCTCTTGCCCTGTCTCTAGTTCACCTCTGTTTAGTGGCTAATGAGTTAAACTCTGGACACAGGAAGATCAGTCCATTTCTCTGTTCACATAAATAGCAATTCCCCATCTGTTCACCTACCCCTCTTTTTCCTAGTGGTGGAAATTGAGTGTGTGGGAAGCAAGTGTCCATCAGCTCTTTTCTGGGTGGATGGTTATTTCTGTGGGTCACCTGCACTTACTCTGTAACTGGCTTCCTCCCCAGGGTATTTTCATAACAACAGAGCTCAGAGAAAACCGACAGATCTACCTGTTGAGAAATGGCCCCATGCATCACTGAGTATATATTTCATATAGCTACTAAAAAATATACTATCGGAACATTATTATTGATGGAAAAATGTCCTTGTGCCCACATATTAAGGGGAAAAACGAAGATACAAAATTAAATATATGGCATGAAACCCATCTATAACCAATGTAGTTAGATACATGAGCCTAAGATTATGTGTATAAATATATCTTTAAAAAAAACAGTGGTAGAACACTTGCCTAGAGTACACGAGACCCTGGGTTCAATTCCCAGCACCGCCCTCTGCTACCACCACACAAAAAGACAATGGTGGTCATCTCTGCATGGCCGGGGTATGATTAATTTATAATGATCGATTTATGTGTTCCTGATTTTTCAAATGCTCCATGAAGAACACGTGTTACTGTTGTAATATGAGAGATGGAGCGAAGAAACAATGAGGGTTACAACAAGAAGAATGAAAGATCACAGCATCCTGGGCTGGGCGAGTGTCCTCTCTGTCTGCCATAACCAAGGTGCACTGTCAGCACTGGCTTCTTCTCATTATTAACATCACTGTTATTACTGTGCTAATCACAGTGTACATAACTCCTTCCCTGGTACTAATCATCCGCCACACCTGGGAGACAGATCTGGGTTGGGGAGACGAGGAATCCCGAGTAGACAGACAGTTTGGACTGAGTTCAGAGACGAGTTAGCCAAATGATCAAGGGAACAGGGAGGCCTGTTTCTGGTGAAGAGATGAAAGGATCTCCATTTTTATAGCTGGGCTGAGCAGAGGCTGGGCTGAGCAGAGACTGGGGGTGAGCTGGTGGGGGGGGAGGACTAGAAAACAGATCCAAAACATAAGAAAATCATGAGCAATAAAGAGTGAGGAGGGAGCCAAGCCGAGCCTGCTCCCCTTTGGTAATCGGATGCTCCACTGGCCGGAAATATGGAGTATGAACATCAAGGAGCCTTCCACTGGCACAGCCCATTCAGGTTCAGAGGTGATTCTCATGGGAAGGGAAAGCCCCACCATTCAGTAAACAGAACACTGATGTTGCACTACTGTGAAACCCTCTGGCTTCCCAGAGCACTTTGAGCCTTCAGTCCCACATTCCTCAAGGTGAGGAGAGGCCCTCTGGTTAGAAGCTCAGATGCAAAAATGCATCCATCAATTACAGCCCAGGCACTTCTGGGGGAAAAAAAACCTGGCTATGGCTCCAGCAGGCTCGGAGAGCTGCTAAGCTCTGAAGCTTTGACCCAGGCATCTCCACTGTTTATTTCTCTTTCTTGCACCCACTCCTTCAGCAGGATCACCCCAGGAGGCTCCTGTTACCCAGATCTGTACTAAAGCACATCTGAGAAGTTAACTGAACAAAAGATTTGACCTTTGCCCTTAAGGAGCTGGCAAGGCTCACGGTGTCAAAAAGATGACCTTCCTTAGGTGTTGCTGGCCATGCTCTGGCACCTCCTGAAAAAAAAAAATTCAGGGGCCCAGAGCTCGAGACCAAAGATGAAATGGGGCAACCCCAGCAAAGACAAGTGAGGGTCTCTCAAACAAAGCCAGTCTGGCTGACCAGGGTCAAGTGTCAGTCCATTTGCACAAGCTCACAGAAAACATCCACTCCACCCGCCAAAGGAGGAGCACCTAGGTACGAGCTCAGGAGGCTTTGAGCAAAGGAATCAATGTATTAGCTCTTTTCTTTCAAGAAGACCTGGTGACAGGGAGGTAATATGGATGGACGGCAGAAGACAGGAAGCCTGGGGATCTATCAGGATCCTGCTGCAAGGGTGGGTGGCTTGAACGAAGTGGTGGCAAAGAACACAGGGAGAGCAAGAGATGAAATGCTATGCCAATAGGGATCCAACGGAAGGTGGTGACTGTGCTATTGCTGAGGATCAGGTTTCTAGAACCACTGACTAAGGGGTATTGATTCGAATTGGTGCCTTGAAAATCAGACAGGAAGAGTTACGGCTGTAGGGATGGCAACAGGTTCATTTTAGCTAGGTGAGTGTTGAGTCTCAGCAAATCATCTATTTACTCCAGCAGGCAATTGGAAAGATAGTTCTGGATCTTTCGAGGGAAGGGCAGGATCGAGAGGAATCTATCTGTAGGACACAAGAGTGTTGGGAAGTGGTCCATGGGAAAGAAGTACCAAGGATGAGGAAATGCTGAAAAGAAAACCTTAAAGAGGGCTACTTTGAATGAGGTACCTTGGTACATGAAGTATATTCAAAGGAAGAATTTATAATAAAAATTTGTAGGAATGAAGAGGTGGCCCATGGCTGCAGTTTAGATGCGAAGTGTCCCCAAAGGTCATGTGTTAAAGGTTTGGTTTCCAGACTTTGGTGACACTGTTAGATGGTGCATGCTTGAAGAGGTGGAGCCTAGTGGAATAACATTGGGGGGGGTGTAGCCCTGAAGGAGCTATTGGACCCCTACCCTGCCCCTTCCTGTCTCTCTATTTCACTTCCTGGTCACCATGAGGTAAGCACCTTTGCTCCTGTGTACCACCTGACATGATGTTCTGCCTCACCACAAGTGCAGAAGTCATACAGCAAACAAACCATGGACTGAAATCTTTAAAACAGTGAGCCCAAAGAAACCTTTCCTCCTTTTAAGTTGATTTTTCTCAGGTATTTGGTCATACCAATGGACAACTGACTAGGACACCCATAAGCGGAAGCCATATAATTAATTCATTTTATTAAGTATACACTCAAAGAGCTTCTTCTGTGAGTCAGGTACAATGTGATTCTGAAGATAAAGAAATGAATGACAAATGGGCCCTGATATTAAGGTGCTCATGGTCTAATAAGAGACACATATATGGGAATGTGACTGCAATTATTGATACAAGAACTCTCACAAAGTTAAAAATTGGTAAAAACAAAGAAGAAAATGATAACTTAGAATGGACAGAAAAGGGTTTTGAAGGATACGTAAGAGTTGACAAGACGACAAATAGGAGGAAATTATTGTAGACTGTGATAATAGCACACGGTAAGATAGAGGGTTAAATTAATAGTGTTACAAGGAATGAACAAAGTCTTGGAGGATGACTACAGATATAAAACAGTTGGATTCAATTAACAAGATTTCATGTTGATTTGTGTTTTTTCAAATTTTTTTGAATAATAAAAATAATAATTTTCATAATTTCCAAGCTATTTCTACAACCAATTTCAGATCAATCGAAGTATTCTATTTTCTAGATTAAATCATCTATCTTGCACCGGTCTTCAATGTTGGTTTCATATTAGAAATACCTGGAGAGATTTTGAAATGTTGGGTACTAGGCCTTATCCCAGAGGAATCTAATCACAGCCTGGGGCAGGGAAATGTTGAACTTTGGTAATTCTGTCTTATAAATGCCCATTCGTTAATTTTATTGTTTGGGGAGCAATACTTTCAAATCTTTAGTCGGCAATAGAATCTTACAGAAGTCATGTTAAAACAGATTTCTGGGCCCCTACTGAGTGTCAAATTTAGAAAACCAAGGATTGGGCCTCATAATTTGCATTTCCACTGGCCAAATTATGTTGTTATTTTTTGTGCATGTACAAATAGGTAACAACAAATCCCATGATTGTGCACAAAACCACCAACCAAAAATGTGGAAAAATAAGTCAATAAATTTTTTAAAAATTTGCAATTCCAACTAATTCCCAGAGGACTTTGCATTTTAAAAGTGAGGTAAAGAAGAAAGTACGCATTGTATAAAAACTAATAATACTTTGAAAGAGAACTCTAGAATGCAGCCATTGGTAAGCCAAAAGTAATTACATTTCCTTCCCCTGACTCTCTGGACTATCTTTTTTTCTATCAGTTAACTCTGGCCAAGATAATGCCGTATAACAAAATTTCTCAAAACTCAGTGCCTCAAACTATAATAGTTTATTCTCAGAAATCTGTGGGTTGGTGGAGACTGGTCGAGTCAGGTAGGTCTCAACTACCTGGACATGTGCACAAGTCTTTTGACTTTGTCCTTGGCCAGTTACTCAGGCCTGGACATATTCACTTCATGCTGATGACAAAGTCACAAAAACAAAACAACAACAACAACAAAAACAAATAGGAAATGCACAAAGTTTCTTGGTGTATACACTCAGAAGTATATATACATGGCTTAGGCCTCCATCTTTGGGCCCAAACACAACACAGTTAAGTGTCAGGGTAACAGCAATGTCACAGGACAAAGTGTATAGATAGAGGGAATGACAAAGAACTCTGGTCATGTGTTTGGATGTCACCCTAAAGTTCCTGTGTTAATTCAGCAATGTTCAGAGGTGAAATGATTAGACTGTGAGAGCTGTAGCCTAATTAGTCCATTCTATTTTGAATGGACTAGGTGGTAACTGTAGGCAGGTGGGGTGTGGCTGGAGGAAGTGGGATACTGGCTATGGGCCCTGGAAGGGTACATCTGCCCTGTAGCCCCTTTCTCTCTCTCTCCCTCTCTCTATGCTACCTGAGTAGTCTCCCTCCACGCACAATGTGCTGCCTCACCTTGGGCCCAGAGCCATGGAATCGGCATCCGTGGACTGAGACTTCTGAAACCATGACACCCAAAAAACTTCGCCCCCTCTTGCAGTTCGGAAGTCTCCCTTGACTGGCTTTGGTCAAAGGCCATGTCCTTATACTCAATTAGTTAGACCTTTGGCAGTTTAATCAAGGAGCACAATAGATCTGATTACCTGCGTAATGACGGATATAATCCTATCCTTTATTGATAAAGCCACTGCTCTGCACTCAACCATAATGAAAACCAGGGGGTGGAAATGATTCTTTTAGTGAAGACTAATCTATGTCTTTAAGATGTGGAATCTTTTAGGAAGGGGGGAGGTGACATGCTCTCCTTTCCATAGGTTTGCTGCCCACAGTGGTTTTGCCATTGACCCTTGAATTACAGTGTAGAGTTATTCAACATGAAAAGTATCCTTATGACTTATTTGGTCCAGCAATGCGACAGTTATTCTTTTTTTTTTTTAAGTAAATACAAAATGCCAGATTAATTCAGGTAAAAATCACAAGTTCTCCTTGTGAAAGGAGTGTCTGGATTAGTCCAGAGAGGCAGCCTGTTTAAGAGGGGGACATTATCACATAGTGGAAATAAGACCCGCCTGCCACTTGCTAACTGTGCAGAATTAATCAAGCTTTCTCAGTACTTTAGGGTTCAATTCCCCTGTGTCTACGTTTGAAACTCAAAGTCCTTTTTCTTTTCAAAATTCGATGCATCTGGGAGGTTGTTGAAGCTGGCAGCGGCTATAAGGGTTCAACTTAGACCCTGGAGGTTTGTAGCTAATTTTTAAGTTAGCAGATTTTTAGTTTTCTGATGGTCTCTGATGGCCACCAACTCTGATGGCTTGGCGATTGACGTAAATGTATTCTAACCTTTCAGACTGAAAGTCATAGCTTTGGTCTAGAAGAAAATGAGGCTACCCTTACTCTGAACTGAGGTGTCTGTAGGTATTTTTTACTGGTTACAAACTCACTTAACAAAATAAGAGGACACATCGATACACATGTTTATTCAGCCCCTTGAAACTAACCCCCTTTCAGCACCTTGGTCACACTGTTGTGAAAACAGCAAGGTAATTGCCAAGTTCAATCAGCTGCCATGACGTCATAAATGGAAAAGACCTGTGAATTGCTCCATTGCTAGGCATTAAGGCCGGGGAATGATGTCATTCTTTAAAAATAAATAAGCATAACCTAATGTTTTTTTATTAATAGTCGACTAATTGCTGCATCAGAAGAAGGAAAGCTTTGTAGAAGGGAGTGAGAAACGGCCTCTGACATCATACCAATGGCACAAGAGGAACTTTATTCTCTGGGTGTGTGTGCGCGTGCGCCCATGCTCACACACAGGTCAACTGGCTTGTTAAATAATGAATCCCTAGATAGTGCTGTAAGACACACGAAGGGGTGTCAACGATTTGATTGGTTCCCAGCTGGAAAGAATTAGAGACTGGAAAGGACAGACTGATATGATGTGACACAAGGTAGTAGCATTGGCTAGGGAGAAAGGGGGGAGGAGTGGAGCTGTGTTGAGTCACCCCTCGGGCTGTCTGTCACTGGGTATCCTCTGTTTCAGACCCCCTCAGTGGGACAGAATTTACTGTGTCCTCGTTTTCTTATGCACTCTACAACTGTGAAGCCTTGGTAAATTCACTGGATTAGATGAAAACAGAGTTGGCAAAACTGTATAAGTGAGGGACACACACACACACACACACACACACACACACACACATCATTAATCAATAAGGAACATTTAGAAGTCACGGAGCTGTAGAGGAATCAGATTACCCAGGTATTATGAGCCTTAAGTAGTTATAGTTTTTGAAACATTTTTCTTATCAGTGCCTTTGAATGCAGTTATGTTTTCTCCCCAGGAGATTGAATTTGTTTCTATCTGTTTGATTCTGAATGTTTTTTTTCAATGATTTTTTTAGCAATGGGACAAAGAAAGATCCTTTCACAACTTCGGAGTATCTCCATTGTATTTCCTATGAATAGATGTCATAAAGTGCTTGCTTAGATTGAAATACATGATTAAGTCCTTCATGCATTACTTTATACATAACATAGATGGCCACATGCCTCTTATGTTCAGTCTGGGCTTTCTTGGTCTTTTTTAGGTAGGGGAAACATATCTACATGGATCATTATTATAAGGAAAAGAGGACTGGAAGTTATCACCAAGGAAACAAGTCTTAACATAGGTGGAAGAGCCCTTACCCAAAGTACTTAGAATTAAAAGTGTTTCAGATTTCAGATTTTTCCAGATTCTGGAATTTTATATGTATACAATGAGTTTAGTTGGGGATAGAACTCCAACACTATTCACTAAATTTATATACCTTATATACATAATCCAAAGGTAATCTTTTTAATAAACCTGCATTTTGACTGGTTCGTCACAGGAGGTCAGATGTGACATTTCAGTCTTTTAAGGTCATATCAGTTGATGCTCAAAACAGTTCAGATTTTGGAGTATTTTGGATTGGGTAGTTTTAGATTAGGGATGCTCACTATGTATTGGGTTCTCCATCAGTGTCCTAACAACTTGAGTAAGCTATGTCTCTAGGTTGCATTGCTCTTTGAATGTCCTTTGACACTGAGTCACAACTAGAGGATTTCTTCAAAAGAAATCTTTTATCAAGAGTAGGAAGTCATCCTATGACCCTTCATAACCAAGAATTAGAAATCCTATACCTCTCCCACCACTTCACCACCGACCCCCTATGAGATCCTAATTATCAACTGTGCATGAGGATGCAAAGTGACCACCCTGGCATGGTGGCTCCTCTGTGCTATTCCAACAGGACTCTGTTTATAAGTAATGAGATGAAGAAGGGTAACAGTGAAAAGGAGGACCAAGAGGGAGACAACCCTAGTGAGTAGATGCCAATATGAACCACCTTTCTAGTAGGCAAGGAGAAGTATTGAGAAAGACATTAGTCTTCAGAATAATAACAATTACTAACAACAGCAATAATAATAATTGAGAGCCAGGCATGGGGGCCTCTGCCTGTAATCCCAGTGGCTTGGGAGGCTGAGGCAGGAGGATTGTGAGTTCAGAGCCACCCTCAGATAAAGCGAGGTGCTAAGCAACTCAGTGAGACCCTGTCTCTAAATAAAATTCAAAATAGGGCTGAGGATGTGGCTCAGTGGTCGAGTACCCCTGATTTCAATCCTTAGTACCAAAATAATAATAATAACAACAACAACAATAACAACAACAACGATGATAATTATAGGGAATAAGAGACAAGATTTTTGTTGTATGTGACCTATTCTGGTTTTCAAAGAATGGTCCCATTGTGAGGAATGCAAATTCTCAGGCTCCCCCAATCCCTGAATAAGAAACTGCATACATGTCCCAACCATGTGTGATTTAACAGCTTCTCCAAGCAGGTTGGTGGTGCACACTGTGGTGAGAACCACTGGCTAAGAAATTGCCTCAAGTCAGGCCAGTTGCGATTTGTACTTTCTGTAATCTCTTCTTCCATGCTCACCTGACCCCCACGGTACTTGACGCCCCATCTTTGTCACACTCTCTTTGATCACTGCTGCTCACTATGAAGGGAGCCTGTGAGTAGGAAGAGATAGTCTGAGTGGTTTGATAGCTGATGGGACTTGGGACAAGTCCAGTCACTTTCTGAGCCTCAGTTTCCATTATCACCAAAATGAGGAACTGGCCTAGAAAATCTCTAAGGGATGCTTTAGAGTTAATATGATATGGTCCTATCAGTTGTCCATGCTATTATTCTGAACCCTAAATGTTCATTACTGCTCCACATGTTACAGAGGCACAAGAAAAAGAGAAGGGAGTCTGAAAATACTCTTTGACACAGCAGCACAATAAACAATGGGGGCCTTGTGGATAGAGACCCTCAGCCCCCCCCCCCCCAAATGCATATGACATCACTATCTGAGACAGCAAGGGTGATCTATAACAATTACACATGTCTAGATTTATCAGTCTGCATTTTTGGGACGTACACTAAAGATAGTGTATTAATATCATTACTAAGGCCAACAAATTCTCTAGACATGTTATTCTCAAGTAAATAAATATTGAATGATTAAACAGCAAATCCAAGCAAAGAAGCATTACAATGAAGTATCATAATAGATTTATTGAATAATGACTTGTAATAACAATAAATAGGAGATCCAAATCATTGAAAAAACATTCTAAAACCAGATGATACATGCATTAGAAAGGAGAGACAGTTCCAGGATTATTACATTATTT
Source organism: Ictidomys tridecemlineatus (assembly GCF_052094955.1). Taxonomy (NCBI): domain Eukaryota; kingdom Metazoa; phylum Chordata; class Mammalia; order Rodentia; family Sciuridae; genus Ictidomys; species Ictidomys tridecemlineatus. The sequence goes on from NW_027521443.1 coordinate 85,648, forward strand.
TATTTTATTTCATGTAAAAATATTTTTAAAAATTTTTTTTTGGTATGAAAAAAAAACTTAAAACAGATGAAAATAAGAGAGAAGAGAGTAATGAACTCTCAAACTTGTTGGAGCCAAAGTTTAGGGTGAAGACAGTGGTTCGAAATATACACAGTGAGGATCAGAGAAGCATGAGGTAAGACATTAAACCCAGAAAGTCACCAGCATATCAGGAACAAAATGCTCCCCTTGCAGATTTAAGTGAAGAAATTGTCTTAGGCTGGGCTCTATACAGTTCATGGTGAGATGAGCTGCCCATTGATTGTGTTAGACAGCTTTCTGTTACTATAATGAAAATGCCTGAGATAACCGATTTATAAGGAAAAAAGTTTATTGTGGCTTACAGTTTGGGGAGGTTCTAGTCCCTGATTGGATGGTTCTATTGCTCTGGGGTAGAGAGGAGGCAACACTTCATGGAGGAAGCACTTGGGGCAACAAAACTGCTCACGAGCGCTGAGGTCCCCCAATCTCCTTTGGAGCCACACCCCTAGAGACCTAAAGACCTCTCTATAGGCCCCACCTCTTCAGGGTTCTGTCACCTCCCAATAGTGCCACTTCAGGGACCAATCCCTGGACTGCTTTGGGGACCTTTGGGGGACATTTAAGATCCCAATTATAGCGTTGGTAATAGCAGTCACATATAATGTGACTGAGTTGATAGCGTTTCTAAATACTTGAGTCACTTACACTCCCAACACAACCTTGTGTGATAGCCATTGTTCAAAGAGGCATTAAGAGTTGAGGAGGCTCTCACATGCTGAGGAAGAATTGGAAGCCCAGCCGGTGGCTTCTATGCTTCTCCATGAAGTGACTTCTTCACCTTGGTGATATTTCCTTCTCATCTCCCCATTGTATAGACCCAGGAGAAGACAGAGCCGCTTTTTGCTGGCTGGTGAATCCTTCCATTTGTGTTGAGCAGCTCTGGAATGAAAGAACTGAGACCTCATCCAAGGCAAATTGAGTTCACATGTCAGAGTTTGGCCAAACTCCAGGTGATTCTAATGAGGAGCCATTGATAGTAGAAAGGCCAGGGGTCACTTTTTGAAATTCCAAATGTCTATTGATATCCCCTCACCTGTTATAAGGGAAATACATTTCAATTGAGATGAGTATAGTACCAACAATTTTTAAAGACCTCTGGCACAATTGGAAGAGCTTCATCAATTAATAGTTACCTTTTGGACTATTAGCTGCTGTCCAGGTCAAAGTGAGAAGAGTGGATTTTATTTTGCTTTGTGTTCCATTAATCTTAGTGCATATAGCTAGCATTCTAGGCTTCAGCAGCACTTAGGAGTATATTTGACGTGTCAAAGGAACACCCTACAGTAAGCAAAGCTGGTGATTGATAAAACGTCACTGCAATAACAAGTATAGTGAATGTCATTGCCTTCAGATGTCTGACGCTTGTAAGATGCCAGTAACTCCCTTCGGACCATTCAGGGAAATTCAAGTGCTGTGTCCCCCGATGTTTCTTCTACATTTTATCTGTGTGAATAAGTCTTTCTTGATGAAGCAAGTTAACCATGGCAAGGCTTAAAATGATTCATTATATTGGTTCAACTATTTTAAGGGGTTTGGGTAATCACGAAGCTGGTGGACTGTTATCTCTGTGTCCACAGAGAACGTGGCAATGAGACATAGATCTATGAAGAAAGAATGGAAAGTGTCCAGTTGCACCTAAAGAACACTCCCAGGTCACAGAGTGAAAATGCATGGAATCATCTATGGAAAGTACAGAACTGGCTCTCTCCTACCATGAAACAAGACCTGTTCTGGTTGGATTAGTTCTTCATACTCCACCATTTAACATTTCAAATTGACCCAGTGTCCAGAGTGACTTTGTAAACCCATGGACCTGAATGAAGGGCTGAGATTCTGAGGCTGAGATTCAAATCTTAAGAGAGGGGACATTTTCTTGTCAAATCTCTGCTCTCAAAACAAGCTCCTATCAATCCATCTCCAGCTGTGATTTATTACCCTCCCAAGAGGGGCCACACTTCTTTTGTGTTAATGTGATCACTCCAGAGAGTTTATATATATACATATATATCCTTCCATTGTCTAAAAGCCAACTTTGGATCCCTAAACACCTATATTTATACTACTCCAGAGCTGGAAGTGGCTGAGGGTAGGCATTCAGGAGAACATCTTGAAAAAGTGACACAAAAGTTTCAAAAAGGCCAAGTGATCTATCCAAGTCCAAGTGACGATTTTTGCTGGTGGCAGAAGACCCCCGCCCCATGTCCTTCTGCTGTCCCCGATAGTTTTTATTTTATTATTTCAATTTAAAAATCATTCTTTACAAAGAGGAAAATTTCAAACATAAGGGTAGATAAAATAGCATGGGAAACGAATGCTCAATATTTCAATTTAATAACTAACAATAATAGTTGGTCAGTCTCAGTTAACCTTGCTGATCCATGTGGGTCAGCCTGGAGATCATAGTTACTCTTATTTCTAAAGAAGTTCAGATCATAAAATCTCACTATATGGCATCTTAGACTACTTTGAAAAAGTGGCTGATGCAGAAAAGGAATTTTTGACCTTCCCCAAGAACCCTCATCTAAGACGTGCCCTCCCTGTTCCTGGGGAAAAGAAGCATCCTTGCCACTGTAGATACTGGTACATGGAAGAATACGGGCATTAAGCCTGGGCAGTTTATTACCATCAGACCCTATCCTGTTTGGAGAGCTCTTTTTCTCCATAACTCTCCATTCTTCATCAGCTGTGGCATAAGAGTTCAGTCAGTCCACATGTCTAGAGTTTCTGCAAATGGGTTCACCAACTGGGCTTGAACACAGTAAGGAAAAAATTGTACCTGTATGGGACATGTACAGACTTTTTCTGTCTCATTATTCCCTAAATAATACAGTACAGCTATTTCCCTACTACTTACACTGTATCAGGCTTTGTAAGCAATCTAGAGATGATTTAAAGTGTACAGGAGGCTATGCAAAAGTTATACACAAATACTGCACCTTATTATATGAGGGGCAGGAACAGCCATGGACTGTGGTATCTTCAAAGGGTCCTGGAACAAATCCTAGATCCCAGGGTGTTGAGAAAAGGATGACTATATTCACTATATTCACTTTAGTTCCTCTCATGCCAATAAAACTAGGATATCTTTGCCTTTCTTGTGTTAGTCTGCCCGTTGTTCTAGGGACATAGAACTTAGGATGGAAAGAAGGAACGATATTTTTCCTTCCCTCCATTTCATGTATATCCAAACCCAATTTCCCCTCTCCTGGAAAAATTTAAAGCAAATCCTAGACATTAAATTATTTTATTTATAACAATTTTGTTTATGTAAAAGAATATGAGTTATATGACGGTTATGTGTCCCTCATAGCCACATAACCGTCATACTACTATCACACTTAAATATTCACAATATTTCTTTGGTATTACCGAATATGTAATTTTCAACTGTCACACAGGCATTATTTTTTATAATATTTCAGAACTACTATTTTAAAGTCATAAGAAATGTAAGACATTGTGCATCTGTAAATTCCAATCTGGCTGAATGACTTCAAAATAAAAGACTACTAAGAATAGTGTTCTAGCTGATAGATATTTTACAAAATCAGAGAGTAGGGTCGATACTCAGTCTTATGCTTAGGAAAAAGAAAAAGTAGAGGAAAGTAAAATTTTACCTGGGACTTGAAAATTAGGACTCAAACAAGCAGAATTTGAAATAGAAAAATTTGGAATAGGAAGAGATGTGCCTCAAACCTCAGATACAAATATGTATTAGAGACATGAATTGGTGAATAACATAATCATGACAGCAGAAGTTTGGTACCTTTACAACAAAATAATGAATGACAACATGAGATATTTCAGTTGTGTCTGATTCTGAAAGGTCTTCGGTATGAAGCTCAAGAGTTTTCAGTTTATCTTTGCATCCGAAGGCCCTTGAACTATTATAAAAGCAATTTGGCTTCATGGGTAGTGGCAAAACAAGAATGTAACATTTTGTCATTATACAAAATGAATTGAAGTGAAAGTAAAACCCATCTATCTTCATACCACCATCAGAAAATATAATTAAGGAGAAAAGTATCATTTAAATGATCACCACTCAAGCACTGAAGATATTAAGATTTTTTTCCATGGATATTCTAACATCATTTGTCAACAGGCATCAAATTAAATTGGAAGAAAAAAAAAAGAACATGACCAGCTTGTGTCTCCAATAAAGATATTTGAAGTTGTTTATTGAACTGGAATTCAATCTCCATAATTCTGTGGCTCCCTCTTTTCATCCATAATAATTCATCTCTATAATTAAAGCCTAATGAACCAAACAATTTCTCTCTTCATAATCAAGTTCAGCTGTGTGAGTGTCCAACATTTAAAACAGAATCTTTGCAGTAATCGGATTTAGCACTCCTCCTATAAAAAGAAAAAAATCTTTTTCTCTTGAAATTTTACATTAATTCTCATTAATTAGATTTATTTCCTTAAGAATGCCAGGAGGTCATGAAGAGTAGCAATAGGGATTCCTCATCACCCTAGAGCTACAGCAAAGCTACATTGTTATTAAATTAATTAATTGATGCTACTTGGAATATAAGAATGTGCTGTGTCATTGGTTATCTCTTCAATTCCTTTGTTTCATGATTTGTCATTTAATAATGCTCTTGTTCTTGGGAAGAGAGGATAGATAAGCAAGACAAAATTTCTACCCTAGAGTCTTCATTTAAAATTTAACTATCTCTTGGAAAATGAAGGCGTGAAGCCATTATCATCTAATGTCTTTGAATTTGAGTAGCTGATATCCAGCTGAGACCAAAAAGAAGATTCAGAAGAGGGGCCTGTTGGAATGGAGGAGAATTTAGAGTAGAGCAAAAAGGATAACTTTGTCAGTCCCTGCATCCCTGAAAAATCAAGCCAGAGAGTCCTTACCTTAAAATAAATCACATCCTCCATGTCCAAAAACACCAGACACTGCCAACCCCAAGAAATGACCACTGCTGTGGAACACTATGAATTGCTAAGAACAATTCTAAGAAATATATCTTCTATAGATTGTAATTATATCTTTTTCTATTTTTTTTTGGTACAATGGTTGTACACCTTACACTGTGATTTTTGATCCATGTATATATTACATAATCATCAAATCATGGTAATTAGCTTATCTGTCACCATTCAGCATTTATCATTTCTTTGTGGTGAGAACATTGGAAATCCTCTTCTGCCTATTTTAAATACATAAAACATTGTTGTTAGTTATAGTTATCCTATAGAGCAATAGAAGACGGGAACCTATTTATGTTAACTGTGATATTGCACCTGTTGATCAATCTCCTCCATCTCACCATCCCTACGCCCCTCCCCAGCCTCTCTTAGACACAATTCTACTCTCAACTTCTGTGAAATCAAATGCTTTCGATTCCACGTGTAAGTGAGATCATGTGGCATTCATCTTTCTGTGCCTGGCTTATTCAAAAATAATGCATAATGCCTGACTTTGTTTACCACAATACCCTCCAGGTTCATCCCAGTTGTTGCAAATACAGTATTTCAACATTTTTGTGACTGAGTAGTATTCCATTGTATATACAGAATATACCACATTTTCTTTATGCATTTATCCATTGATGGACACTGACATTGGGCTCTTTTCTTAGATATTTGAACAGTGTTGCAATAAATATGGAAATGCAGAAGTCTCTTCAACATACTAACTCTATTTTCTTGAATACACATCCAGTAGTGGGATTGTTGGATGATATGGAAGCTCCATTTCTAATACTCTGAGTATTCTCATGTTGTTTTGCACAGTGGCTGTCCCAGGATATGGTCTCACCAACAGTATAGGAGAGCTCTACATAATAATATATTTTCTACTAGTTTATTTTTCTTTTTTATTGATTTTTTTAAAATAAATGATAGCAGGATGCATTATAATTCTTATTACACATATACAGCACAATTTTTTCATATCTCTGGTTGTATATAAAGTATGTTGACACCCAATTCCTGTCTATACCTGCAGAAGTACAGTCTATGCCGGGGTGGGGGTGTTAGCATGTCAGAGCAGTGCTGGTGAAATCCTAAAGTGGGAAGCACTATCTAATCTTCTGTTCTGCAGGTGAATTGTTGGAGTATTTTTAAACCCTAGTGGATATGCTGAGGATCCTTAAGAAAGACAGTTAAATAAACAGAGTGACGAGGAGACAGGTGAATTTATTTTTAGCCTCTCTCTGTGTGGAGAAGGCACCAAAGACAGAGAACAAGAAATTGCTCTGCATATTAATGGGAAAGCTTAGAACCGATAACGGCTGGAAGCACATGGTTTGCCTTCTCTGCTTCCCTAGCAGGACCCTATGTGTAGAGTACCCCATCACCACGATCCTACTGAAAGAGGCACTCCAGGTGTGCAGAGGCACACGCAAAAATGCTCCCTGAAACTGTAAAACTTAGGAAACCATGGAAATGTTTATCATCAGGGGACTGGATGACCAGATTGGAGCCCACTCATACCAAAGTCATAGTGTGCAGCCATTTCAGTGATGGATGCAATTTTGTGTGAATTGACATGGATGGATGCCCAAGAAGTGTTGCTTAGAGAAGCAAGCAAGTTGAAGTACAATGTTGCATTTTTTTCATTTTTGTAGAAACTAACAATGATTTATATGTATATACATATATGCATTATGCTGATACATTATGTGCATAGATGCAGACTGATGTCCATCCAAAGTGCAAAAAAAAAAAATCACAAGAAATAATGTCAACATGTTAATAAGGGCTGGGGAGAATTTCATGCTTTAAGTTGTGCATTTCTAAAATGCTATAATGTTCACAAGGTTTCTATCATGTGCAACCAGAAGAATGAGAGATTATCATCCATATATGTATGATGTATAAAAGTGCATTTTATGGTCATGTATAACTAATTAGGACAAATTTAAAAAGGCAAATCCTTTTGTCAAATGCTTTGGCTTTATCATAAAGGAGTCAAACTTTGTATTATATGTTTGTTGTGGCTCCTCGAAGAAGTATAATAAATTTTTTAAATTAAAAAAAAAGAAGTGATCATTTAAATGAAACAAATAATCTTATCTGTATTGCTGTTGTCCCCCGCCCCCAGCCCCAAACAGCATGAAATACCTGGTAGGGAAAGAAGAAGCTTCTAGGACCCTATCATTATCCTGCTAGGTGTCAGGCCATCTGGCCCCAAACTGCAATTTTAGGTCACCCCTAAAGTGAAGTTCTGGGGAGAGGTCACAGAACCCGCCCTGGCTGTTTCAGGGGGCAGCATCCAGCCTGGAAATTTGGGAAGATGTTTGATTCTCCTTCTCCCATCTCCCTAAGGTGGCCCCTAATTTCTTTTTCAGAGTCCAGATTTGGGGGAAAACATATTTCTGGGCTGCTTTCTGAAGCTGAGAAAATAATAATGGGAGATGGTTCACCTGTTGACTCTGTTCCTTTCTAAGGAACAAAGCGGTCTCCAGCTCTATGCCTGGACACCCACACACAGTACCAGTCACACATGGGCCTACCAACACACCAAGTGACCAAGGCAAGCAGCCCAGAACTGCTCCCACCCCATGGCACAAAGCTAGAGGCACAGGGCCCCAACCCAGACACACGGACACATGCAATCGGCACCTGTCCCCACTCTCTCCAGTTTGAGAGAACCCCCAGCCCCTCCAGCAGACCCATCACAGAACCTTCTTTACTTGAAGGTTTCATCTTGCCCTCTTGCTAGCCCTTTCCCTTTTCTGCTCTTCAGTTTTCATCCCTACACAAGATTTTTTTTGTAAGCTTCCTTTTTTTCATTAGTGCCAGAGGCTAAATGATGCAGAGGCAGAAGTAAAAGCTGGACCACAGATTAATAGCTGCCTGGGGCAGCAAGGACCAGACTTTGTCTTGTTTGTTTTTCTTATTCTCCTGTCCCTCCTTCCTGTCCCCTGCCCCTCCCAAACAATAAGCTGGCAACTGAAATGTCTCTCAATATGAAACACAGCACCCTGCCCCCCCTGGATTTCTATCTCCCATTTCCTGCTCCCAGTTCCTTCACTTTCATTGATTTGGCCCCCTATGGCCCATTCTGGCTACCTCCAGGGCTCCCTGGGTGGCCTCACTTCCACATACAAAGGGTGAGTTTGGAGAAAGAAGAAGGAGGGATGGGAAGGAGATGCTTAGAATCAGAAAGGGACTCATATATACTAAATATGCTTTTTTTTTTGAGAGAGAGAGAGAGAGAGAGAGAGAGAGAGAGAGAGAGAGAGAGAGAGAGAGAGAGAGAGAAAGAGAGAGAGAAAATTTTAATATTTATTTTTAGTTTTTGGTGGACTCAACATCTTTGTTTGTATGTGGTGCTGAGGATCAAATCTGAGCCGCACACATGCCAGGCGAGCACGCTACTGCTTGAGCCATATCCCCAGCCCACTAAATATGCTTTTGATGGGATGGATAGGGAGATATTTTTCATGTACTTTTCCCCCAAGTTCCAATCAAAATTTGGGCTGGTTAAGGATCTTTCCACTCTTCACTCTGGTGCCAAATAAGAGTCACACTTAAGAGTCACTGCAAAAACCTCATGTTGTCCACAATAAATATATACAATTTTATCTGTCAGTATAAAATAAATAAATAAGTAGCCACACCTTTGTTAACATCACTGAGAACACTTTGATTGATGAGTGTTCTCTGCCAAGGGTGTTACAAGCAAGAGCCTACAACTGTGCTATTTGCATAAGTGCAGGCAGCCCTGGTTTGCATGCCCCCGTTCACAATTATTTGGCATTTTTTGGAGACTCCTATGTCCTAGGTATGATGTTGGGATGGGTCTAGGACCTACACTCTAGGAATCATGGTGGAATAGAGAGATGGGTGTGGTGGATTGTCCAATGTCCCAAACTCAGAAGGCTACTGGTTGAGAATGTCTTGATTCTGCCTGGGGAATATTCTCCCTACTTCCTAGCTGTACAAGAACATGGTTGCATAAAACAAGCCAAAATTACCAGAGGATGAATAGCCCAGGACCTGCCCTCAACCAAGGATAGATGGGGCATGAGTGAGTATGTTCTAGTTTAGATGTGAGGTGTCCCCAGAAAACTTGTGTGTGAGAAAATGCGAGAAGGTTGAGAGATGAGAGGATTTGGTTATGAGAATCTTAACCCAATCGGTGAATTAACCCACTGCTAGGTATTAACTGGGTGATAATGATCAGCAGGTAGGTGTGGCTAGGGGAGCTGGGGTGTTGGGGGAGTGTCCTTGGGGTGTATAGTTCGTCTGTGGTAAGGAATGCTCTCTCTCTCTCTCTCTCTCTCTCTCTCTCTCTCTCTCTCTCTCTCTCTCCTTGGAGTCCACATTATGACCTATTTTTCTCTGCCACACACTTCTACTGTGATGTTCTGTCTCAACTTGGGCCCAGAGCAATGGTACAGACCATCTATAGACTGAGATTTCTGAAACCATGAGTCCTCAATAAACTTTTTCTCCTCTAAAATTGTTTTTGTAAGGTCTTTTGGTCACATCTCTGAAAAGGTTGACTAAAACAGATGTTCTCCCAGGTCAGCAGTTGCAAACCCTGAGGATTAGTTCCTAGGCTCTCCAATTGGACTGGGGGTCACAGGCTTGGTAAGATACCTTTTAGAGATTTCTTCCTTTTCTTCCCTTTCCTTCCTCTTTATCCAAAAAGAATGAAAAGAGGTCATTACCAAAGTCCAGTGAGTAATAAGAGGAGAAGACACCGGGGGACACATACTCCAGACTGCAGGTGTTGAGGAGTGTCCCAAGGAAAGGATGGGGGACAAGCTGGTGACAGGCAGAGGCAGGGTGCTTTCAGAAGATGTAGTCTGCTCAAGAGACACAAATGAGGTAATGCCTGTGGAAGTGCTTGGTAAACTGGCAAGGGGCCTATTGTGTGAAAAAATCACTGTAGAGAAACAGGACCAGACGGAGCTCTGACCTCATCTCTCCTGGGTCTGCACTGGGTAAAATTGTGAGGTCAGGCAATTTATCTTCTAGCCATAGCCTCCCTTTCTGGGCCTTTTTCTAGAATTCTGTAGTCCTATTACTCTCTCTGAACCTTTTACTCTCTTACCTCTTTCAAAATCTACTCTAAGAAGACTCTGATGTTTATCCTATACCCTTCTGGGTGACTTTCTATCAAAAGTTTCCCTCTCTGAGGTCCCTGAGGAGTCTATTTACTGTTGACTGAAATTATCAAAGAGGAACTTCCTTGAACAACTACCTTCTTGGGTGAGGGGGAATGAGGACTGCTAACAGTGTGACACAGGAAGTGCTGTGGCATCCGTGTTTCTTCCTAAAGGAGACCTCATTTCAGCTCCAATAATCAGGAAGTGACTTCTCTCAATAAAAGGAAGTGGCAGAAAATCTCCCTTTTGCCCCACCGATGGTGGACAGAAAGCTCAGGATAGAGAATACCCAAGCAGAACAAAGCTCTCCCTGGTTTAACAAATGGAGCCCAGCAGCCAGAATTTGGCTGAGCTTCCTGGAGGGAATAAAAACCTCTGGGAAAAAAATCAATGGGTAATGTTTATACTTAAAGTGCCCTTTAAGAAATTACATTAGCAGACCTGGAGAACAGTCTGAAAATCCTATCAGGAGTCCCAATATAAGGACTGTAACAGGAGCAAAGATTACCAATGTATGAGTATTCCTCGGCCATCACCCCAAGAACCTGGGGTGGGGGAGGATTTTTTTTTCTTAAAGCTAGCTAAGTCAGATTCTGGCCTGTGTCACATGCAGAATAATCAGGTGAAAGAATGTTTAAAAAAATCACTGAGATGTTTGATCTACATAATAAATATGTAAGGGAGAAGAGAAACAGAAGTGAGGAGACGAAGGTGGGGTGGGGATGAGCTGCTATGAGGACAGAGAGATTTGGGGTACATGATGGCTTGGAAGAGATTATTTAGGAGAGTAACAAGGGATGAGAGGATTTAAAATAGATTTTGTTTGAAGTAAGAATGTACACTCACTTTTTGCATTTTGTTAAAACACAAATTAAAAACAGAACACATTTAATTATTCTTAGATTGCCAGTCTGTGTTTCTTTGTGAATAAAAGCAAAAAAAAAAAAGCACCCCGTGATCTACCTACCTGAATTAGACAACGGATCCCACACAGGGAGCTACCTGCTCTCAGCATCTGGAACCTGACTGTGTCAGGCAGGAAAGGGCAGCAGGGTTTCACCCCTGCACTGCCTGTGAGGGGCTCCGTGGAGAACGAGGCAATCTGACACTGAGTGAACATCTGAGACTGCAGATGGCCTGGGTGACACATAAGGATCAGCAGAGCCCAGAAGAGGAACTCAAATCAAACTAGCACAGAGACTCTTTTAGTGACTGTCCTTTTAAGAGCACTTATCAAATTCTTAGTGGTGAGAAACTACAAGAGCCTCTCGGGATCCCACTGAGTAGTAGCCTTCAGAGTTTGCAGTAGGAAGGCGCATCAGTGTTAACTGGGCAGGAAAGCACACGTAGTCCTCATTCCAGAGTGTGCAGCCAGTCAGTCTTGAGGGGCGCCTTGGCTCTCTCCAGAGCCCCTCACAGGCAGGGCTGAGCCCAAACCCTGTTGTTCTCTCCTGCTGAGAGGTTCCAGCTGCTCAGAGTACACAGGTTCATGTAGGCAAAGCCCTCACAGTACCTGTCATTCTGGGTTTACTATACATTACACGTGTACTTGAGTTCCTACTTCAGAAAAAGAAAAACCCTGTCCCTAGATAAAGAAATGGCAAGTAGCACAGCCCCCATGGGAGAGGTCTTCTTGAAGCTCTGAAGTAACTTGCTTTGATGCTGAAATTGTGCCTGGTAGGGTCAGGCTGCCGACACCCGCAAGGGGAAGGATGATCCATGAAAGCAGCTCTTCTCTTGGGCCAAAAGAGTGGCTTCCTAAGTCCTTCACAGGATCTCCTGCTTCTAGCCCTGTTTTTTCATTCCAGCATGTACAGATCTGTCCCTCTGTCCAGCACCAGACTATGGACAAGGCTCAGAGAGGAAAACTGAGCAGATTGAATCTTGTGAAATAAAAGCAGCCATGTCATAGCTTGGATTTGCAGTGTCCCTCAAAGTTCTTGTGTTTCCACAGAATTATTAAGAGGTGAAATGATCATATTGTGAGAGTTGAACCCTAATCAGTCCATCCTAGTATGAATAGACGGGGCGGTAACTGTAGGCAGGTGGGTTAGAGCTAGAGGAGGTGGGTCACTAGGGTGTGCCCCAGAAGAGTACACCCTAGTGAAAGCTACTGTAACCCATTTCTGCTATTCTATAGAACATCAGCACACTGTCCCCTGTATCATGCTCAGCATATAACACAAGCTCTGTTCTTATTCCAATGACACACAGCTTTGAGCAGTGATGTTCTCTGCCACCATGGTCTCATGCATATCAATGCTGGAGGGGCCTTGGAGATTTAGCATATAAGGGAACTGGACCAGGGAAGCTCACAGACTCACTTGGGGCTACACAGCAGGCTGGGACTGACCCAGGACTTTCCCCAGCAGTCCAGACTCCTCATCCACTGCTCCTCCTACTCAGAGCTCACAAGGACACACAGTAGCACAGGCAGAGTGTTCCTCACTTTGTCATTCTGGAAGCTCTTCATTTTCCAATTTAATGGTATCCCTCTAAGGTATAGAAAAACACAGGCACCTCCTTGAAAGTGCTAAAACTTCACTCCTTCCTGGTTGTACCTGTGAAGCTAGACAGTGAGGGATTCCTGGTGGCTGGGCAATTCAAAGTCAGGCAGCAATGCCATTAGCACCAGTCAACTTGGTCCACACAAAAGCAGCTGATAAGAGATAAAATAAGCTCAGTCTCTTCATTTGTAAGATGGGCATATTAACAGGATCTATCACACAGGACTGTGGAAAGAAGGAAATGAGACCTACCAAGATCATATATATTTTTGCACAGGACAATAAATTTAGCTATGTTTATAAAGTTCACTGAGATTTTGAGTAAGGCAACTAGACTGTGATGGTCAGATTGATATCTCATAAATGATTTCAAGCAGAAAGCAGACAGTGCTGTAACTTGGGGCCATCAGAGGAGCTAGAAGAACCCTAATAGTGAGGGCTGTCCACTGGGTTTCCACATGGGAAAACTTAGGACTTACTTGATGCTGGGCTTCACCAAGAAGAGGCAGAGGACATGAATTTACACCCTCATCCTCCATTGGGAGTGGCTTAGGAGCTTGTACTGGTCTCAGCTTGCAGCAAGGGGCCCTGATGACCAGGTCATGCAGCTCTGGGGAAGACAGAGGTGGGGAAACAAAGTGGACATCCACCCAAAGTCATTTCTAAAGTCAGATCCACTCTGATACCCAATCTGATCTCCAGCAGCCTTAGCGTAATGCCTGGCCTCCATGGTGCTCCATAAATAGTTGCTGAATGAGTCAATCAACCAATGATATAGACCAAAGTCAAATTGGAACTCCAAACTCTAAAATCGTTATCCCCTCACTTTCTATAATGAAACCTGCCTGTCCAAAGCCAGGATTCACTTTGCAATGCCCTGGGCCAGGCTTTTAATCATTTTACACAGTCTCTGGCTCTAAACCTCATGAGTGTCCCCTGGGGATTATGAATTCCCATTTGATCATCCCCCAACACCTCAATTAATTTATGTGATGATGTCCGGCCAGGACCTTACTTCCGTGTAAAGTGAACCTGAGAAAGGAACACCTCCCGGGTCACCATCCTTGAAATGCCAAGCACCTTCATTAATGCTTGGCCCTGGCACAGGGGGAGAGCTGTGAGCCTCACTGAAGCATGGCTGCCCAAGGGCCAGGTCACAAGGCAACTCGCTGCCGGAGCTCAGCCAGGGCTGTCCGTGGCTAAGCACACTAATTGGATGTCCAGGTTGGGTGCTCTTGGCAGCTCCAACCACTTGTGTGGATGCCCAGTCACCTTTCCCATCACAAAAAGCTAGAGGTTTTAAAACTCTATTGACCATGACCCATGGTAAGAAATGCACTTCTTAGAGTCACCCAGGTGTGTGTGCATACAACGTTACCCCTACTCTAAGACTTCTTCTTTTTTTTGCATTTTAACATCTCCTGAATTTGGCCATGTCTTAACAAAATATGACATATTGCCACTAATTGGAAGCCTTTTTTTCTTTCTGAGTGGTCTATACATTTTGTGTCTTCCAATTGATGCTTTTGACTCAGTGGGGGTAGGGCAGATACGGTACTAAGTAGTTTTTACTTAAAAATCTGCATGATGAGCTATGGTAATTTTTTATGGGCTATTTTTATTTCTTTTCTTTTTTTTCTTGTACTGCTGTTCACCATTGCCCACTTAGTCTCACCACCCTCTAACAGGTCTCCTTTTGCTGTCTTTGACACACTGAAGGTGTCAGTGAATTCGTGATTGAAGAGTTTTCAGGAAAAGGTCAGACCTGAGATTTACAAGGATTGAGTTGTTGGATTAGGAGGTGGAGATGGTTATAATTAGGAGAGTGAGGAGGAAAGATAACATGTGTCTGTGAGTCAGAAAAACCCAAGTTTCTATACATCCCTTATTTACCAACTATAGAAACATGGCTAAGTTATTCCATTAGTAGTCTCTCAGTGTGCTCACCTGTGAGACACTGAACAGAGCTCTTCCCATTCAGAGCTGTAGTAAGCACAAGAATTGAAGAGTATGAAGCGTTGATCCAGGGCCTGCATGTAGAGGTGCTCAATGAAGGATAATAATCATGTAATTGGTGATGTTGATGAAGTTCAAGAAAACGGAGGTGTTATTATTGAAAGTAGCTAAAACAGCTTGCATCCAATGTAACAATAACTGGTGTGTTAGTCAGCAGTCTGTCACTGTGACAAAATATACCCGACAAGAACAACTTAGAGGAGGAAAAGTTTACTTTGGGCTCCTAGTTTCAAAGGTTCAGTCCATGGTCAGCAAACTTCAATGCTCTGGGCCCGAGGAGAGGCAGAATATCATGGTGGAAGGGCATGGCGGAGGAAATCCACTCAGCTCATGGCACCTGGCAAGCAAGGAGAGAGAGGGAGAGGCCAGGGAGAGATGGAGTCCAGGCCCCACCCCAGTAACCTAGCTCCTCCAGCTACACCTTACCTGCCTACATTTACCACCCAGTTGTCCTTTCAAATTATTAATCCATCAAACAGATCAAACACATCAAGTTACCATTCTCCTAACTGAATCATCCTACCTCTGAACATTCCTGCATCGTCTCACACCTGAGTCTTTCAGGGGGCACCTCATCTCCAAACCATTGAAGCTAGCCCAAAGAGCTTCACAATTATTTTCATAACTGAAACTTACTTTATTCATTTAATTGTATTTCCTTGGCACCACAATGAACACTCTTATTCTTATGTAATGTGACACTTAGTGAATCTTCTGAAGACACATGTGGGTCCCCAGTGGTGGGAGAACTATGACCAAGTTGCCCTTTGGGGCAGGTTCTCTTGCTTTTGGTGTATGTCCATCCGAGTGTAGGTTCCAGACTGTAGCCTTTCCAACACAACCCTGGTAGACTTGCGTTTGACATATTAACGTGTATCCAATGAATTGCTTTGTTTGCTTACTGTGGCAACGCATCTTTCCTGTAGGACCTCCCCTCTCGTTAGTTCTTAGGGCCTATTGACTATTTGGTCCTCGTACTGCTACTTGGTCACCTCTCCATCATCCCACTCCCTTTCATTTCCACTTACCCTCCTGTTTTATCCGTGTTCTCTGTCAATCCTGATTGGCCTGGGTGTTCATTTTGGTTTTAACATCTATTTGATCTCCTCTCTGATGGTTCATTAGCATTTCTTTTATAGTTTCTTGAGGTTATTTCCCATGATTCAGCCATTATACACTTCTTGAAACTTTTAAGCCTTTTGAACAACTGAACGAATTGCTCACAGATGCAGAACCGTATTTGATTACATAAATTAACCCTAGGAAATGCATTCAATTATGAGGAATACTTTAACACATTGTATTAGGTTCAAAATAGGTGAGGCATGTTTAAAATTACATGCCGAGGAAATCCTAAGCTTCATTTCAAAAGCATTAAGTAAGTTGAGGGTTCAGAGATGCATTTAATTTTAATAAAAAGGTTACTTCCCACCTGTCACCTGTTACCATCAACATTTGCAAATTATCAGGCATGGTTTTTCTGGTGAATACTAGGTGATTGTGTGCACATTGGCATGATCTAATATGGGAAATGTTTTAGGCAGTGTGTAGGAAGGTAGGTAAGAAGATAGGTAGGAAGAAAGGACCATAGCAATCATAGGTAGGGGAGAGAGAGAAAGAGAGAGGGAGAGGAAAAAACAGGAATGGATGGATGAATGGATGGTAAAAACAATTCAACAATAATAATAATAATTGTTGCAATTATTATTTGATTATGATGATGATGATGATGGTGATGATGATGATGATGATGATAATAATGATGATTTTTGCTTTGGTTTTCGGGGTACCAGCAAATATCATCTGTTTTGGGTGTTACAGGTCTTTTATTTTGCCAAAATCACTCACCCTAATCGACTCCTAAACATTCAGTAATAGAGGCAGAATAAATATTCTTACCTGACAAAGTAAGGCATCATAGAAGCTCAGAGAGGTGAAGGGATACAATGCCACACTTCAATGGCAAGTCTGAAACTCAGTCCCTGAGCTCCTGATTCAGTGCTCCTTCTACTCTACTAGGCAGGCAGAGGAGATGAGGGATTGCTGAAGGCAACAAAGGGTACTCCTCTCTGCATTCCTCCTGTGCCTAAAACATTCTAGAACAGGTCCCAGTCCTTGGTCCAAGCCTTTTTGGCTATCTCAGAAAGCAGCATTAAAGCAAAATGGCCCTAGGTCACCCCTTGTGCAGTGGCCCGTGTTGGTGCCAGACAAGCTTGTGAAGTAGAGAAATCTTACTTTCCAGTTTTTCTGACCAGCTTTGCTGGAGTCCTGATCTTGCTTCTTGTGAGTAGGGACACTGAGCTATGAACTGCAACATTTTGATGTCTAACGATTATCTTTATGAGATATTTGACCTCTGCCCTTTACAGGTGAAAAGGTCAGTCCCTGGTGAGTTCTGAAAAAGTCAATCCCCAAGTGCTTTTTGCTGGTCCTCTCATCTCATCTGTGTCCATTCTTTGTTGGGCACTGGACTGCCTTGTTTTGATCTCTGGCTGTCAAAATGCAGCTCAGTCCTTCAAACGTAAGGCAGCCTTGATCAATTAATTGGCTCATTTCATGGTACATCTATATCATGCCAGCCCTTCATATCATGTGATTGTAATTCTCAATCAAATCTATGAGGTTGGTATTATTAGCCCCACTGTATAGGCAGGAAGCGTAAAGCTTGAGTAGTAGTCATTAGTAGTGAATAGTTAATGCCTGGTACAGCTAAGATTCAAATCCCCATTTGGCTGATGCCAAAGTCTATGCTCTATGTTATCACCCCAATTGCATTAATTAATTGCTGTCATTGAGCAACTGAGGACTTAGTCTTCAGATCCCCAGCTCATCAGCAGAGATTTGAACCTACATTTAAAAGAACACTATCTTCCAACTCAGTTCTTCAGACTAAGAACAACAATCTGTAGCAGTGTGAGAAATTTTTTCAGCCACAGGCACAAAGTTCTCTGAAACCTGATACAGATCAGAAACAGGAAGAAGATAAGAGGTGTGTCTATTACAGATTATGGGCAAAAGCCTTGGATAAGGAAAAGATTCCTCTGTACTGAGAAATGACTTTATGCAAGGCAAGAAAGAAACACATCACCTGTTGGCCAGGTCTCAAGAAGCTGGTAAGGCAGTGCAGGTAGAAGGGGGAAGGGACTGAAGGGCAGAAGGACAAGAGTGCTGGGCTCCCTCTGCCCTTGGATAGTGCAGCGGCTGGGTGCACCGGAGGATAGCCAGGGAGCAATAGTAGAGATGCCTATGGAGTGGGCAGAGGGCCTTGGACATTGCTGGTTCTTCAGCTTCTGTGTTTCCCACGGGACAAGCTTTGATAGACTTTGGTTTCCTTTGACTTTCAGGTATTAAAAACAGAAATAGAAACAATTCAGGGATTTCATAGACTCAGTTCTACTGAAATCCAGATTCTCCGACAAGTTGGCACAGGGCCATGAGCAAGCCACAGGCCTTGCAATTACAGGTTCAGGGTGCAGAGCAGCTGCAGTGGGAGGCCAGGGCGGAGGGAGGAGCCGAGTGTTCTGTGCCCCTGCCGGGCTTACCATCAGCAACCAGTGATGGAAACAGAATGACCCAGCAATGACGAAAGGAAGGGAGACAAAGCCAACCCAAGCCAGGCTGGGAGAGCTGAGGCCTAACGGAGCGCTGGGCAGGGGTGGGTGAGAGAAGACGGGAAATGAGAGAAGGCTCCCTGTGGATGTATTTTGAGTCTTGGAAGATGAGGTAAGTACAACCCACATGCAGAAAGAAGATGGCATTGCTGGGTGGAAAACCTGCTGAGGAAAGGCACTGAGGCTAGAACCCCAGGCCATAAACCATTGTTTGGGTCAGTATGGAGACATGAGTTCATTGGTGTGTGGGGAAGAGATGGAAAAGTGTCATGGGAAGCACCTTCCCGGGGGGCCATAGCACCTCACTGCCTGTTTCCTAATCTGCAGATTGGAGAAATAATCCCTGCTGTATAGAGATGCCAGGAGGATTAAAAGACATAGTATCTGTTAAAGGCCCAGTTCCCTGCTTGTCAACCTACAGGTGCTCTATAAATGGAGACTTTCTTCATTCCTTCAAAAAGGGCAGATGATGGGTCCTAGGGGCTCTTCTCATGTATGTTTAGGTGGGTCCTTCTCAAAAAGTAAATAATACTCCCCAAAGAGTCAGCTAGAGAACTTTATAGGTATCCTAAGTGACTCCAACTTCTCTTCTTCCTTTGGCCTGTTCCCCAAAGATGAGGGGGCAGACAGGTAGAGGCTGAGGTCTCATGCTACCTATTCTTTTTTTCTGGTGGGAGGTACCAGGGACTCAACTCAGGGGCACTGGACCACTGAGCCCCATGCACAGCCCTAGTTTGTATTTTATTTAGAGACAGGGTCTCACTGAGTTGCTTAGCACCTTGACATTGCTGAGGCTGGCTTTGAACTTGAGATCCTCCCTTCTCAGCTTCCAGAGCCACTGTAATAATAGGCATGCACCACCACATCCAGCTCATGCTACCTATTCTTTTTATTTTTTAAAGACTTTTATTTTATTTATTTATTCTTATGTGGTGCTGAGGATCACACCCAGGGCCTTTCACGTGCTAGGTGAGTGCTCTACCGCTGAACTACAACCCCAGCCCACATGCTAACTATTCTGATAGCCTCTGTCCCACTACCTGAGTATGCATGTGTGTGTGTGTGGAGGGGGGGGAAGGGTGCACAAACTAAAGAATGGGTCCCATGCGCATGTATTTCGGCTCATGTATATCCTTTTCAGCAATTCTAAAGCCTAGATAAAGACAGAGGAGGGGCAAAATTAAAGTCAACGTTAATTGTCATTGATCGATCTACTTAATGGTCTGAAAATGCCCAATTAAAGCAGTGCACATGGCTGGCTGCTGAGCTAGAAGGATGAAGGATGAAGGCCTGAAGAATGCCCTTTGGATAATCAAAGTTTGCTGCATGGAAGACTGTTCCCAACTCGACCTCTTCCAGCCCCTTTCTGCCTCTCTGGGTGACGGGGCCTGGATTCCAGGCACTGGGTGGGGGTGTGTGTGGCACAGCCCCCACTGTACCCTGTTGTCAGTTATTCTGAATGGCTTCCTGGTTTTATCTTAGCTTAGCATGCCTGGATGCTCACCGTCATGAATCACGTGATACTTTATTTCCTAAGAGCTTGCTTTCCTTTTCGCCTATGACCTGAAGGTGAGGTGGTGAATGACTTGGTTATCAGGATGAAGAGAATCCAGAAGAGCCTAGAGAGGGGGACTCCATCTAGTGGCAGCCACCTGCCATTCTGAGGGACCATGGCTTGCTTTCCAGCTCTACCACACCTGCTCACTGAGACTGAGCAGAAGCAGCACAAGAATAAAATCTAACAAGTCTGGTCCTTTCTGTTTAACGGTCCTGGGTAGATCCACCATCATCCTCCAAAGGAGTTATGAAAAGTGGAGGCCTCTGTCTGTTATTCACTGTAGCACCCCATCCCCTGGCACACCAGCGCCTCACATCTAGGAGGGACTTGGTAACTACACATCAAATAAATAAGTGAAAGGCAAGCCAGGGGACTGCCCAAGACCTAAAATCTGCAAAAGCCTTATGCAGACACGGGTGTGAGCCAAGGTCAACTAATGCGACCAAAGTGAGCATCTCCCACAAGGGGCAGCCAGAACTGCACAACTCCCCAGGATCTTTTTGTATAGAATACAGTGCTATCTGTGCCTCTGAGACTGCAGTGTTGGGGCCCAGCCAGACCTCTGTAGAACAGTGAACTTTAAATCCTTGTCCATGAAGTCATTCTTGATTCAGTCACAAAACTGTGGTCTCTGTAAACTCTTCAGTACATGTGGGCACTTTTAGGAGAAGACATGTTCACAGGATTTTCACCTTTGATACTAGGTAATTATGTTGTTAAAATATTCTGAGAACCCATTTTTGGTATCAAAAATTCTCAGGAAAATAGAAATAGAGAGAAGCTTCCTAGAATTGATGGAGAGCACCCTATGACACCCTACAGCTTACAAGTTTAATCATGAGAGATAGCACACTTTCCTCTTCAGATTTGAAAGAAAAATATCTACTTTCCCCATTTTTATTCAAACAGTGCTATAAGATCTAGATAGTGCAATAGGAAGAAGAGGAAATAAAAGGAATGTGGATCATAAAGCAAAAGCTAAAATTATCCCTATTTGAAATGGCATGATTATTAACCTATAAAATTGCAAATGACCTGTGAAAATTCATGGAACTAATAAAAAAAAGAGTTCAGCAATATTGTAAAACACAAGATCAACAGACAAAAGTCAATTATGTTCCTATACAGTAGTAAAGAACACATGGGTGCTGGCATTAAAAATAAAATCAAAATGTGCATCGGATTTGTAGGTTTAAAACTACATATTCTGAGGAAAGAAATCAAATATCCAAACGAATGGAGAGATATACTGTGTTCACAGATTGACTGACTCAACATAGCAATTCTTTTCAAATTGATACAGAGGTTTAATTCAATTCCTATTAAAATCCTGGAAAGATATTTTTGTAGGTATAGTTAAGACTATTCTAAACTGTATATAGAAAGGAAAAATAGCTCTAATCACTAAAAGAGTTTTGAAACAGAATAAAGTGGTAGGAATCAGTCTATTCATTTTCAAGACTTATTATATAGCTACATTAATCAAGGCTAGATGATACCGGTGGAACGATAGACCCACAGATTGTTGCAACAGGAAAAAGAGCCAACAAACAAACCCACACAAATATGCCCAACCGATTTTTGACAAAGTAGCAGAAGCCATTCAATGGGGGAATGATAGACCGTTCAACAAGGGTACTGAGGCAAGTGGAATTCACAGGCTAAAATATCACACACCTAAGCAAAAATTAACTGAAAGTAGATTCCAGACTTATGGTAAAAAGTAGAACGATAAAACTTTTAGGAAAAAAAATAGGAGAAACTACTCAGGACTTGTTACTAACAGCATGATATATAAAGAAAAAAATAATAAAATGGATTTCTTCATGATTTAAAACTCTTGCCATTTGAAAGAGCTCACTCACTAAGAGAGTGAATACAGCAGCTACATTGTGAGATAAAATATTTTCAAATTATATATCAGATAAAGGATTCTTATATGACATATATAAAGCACTCTCAAAATTCCACAGCAAAAACCAAAAAAAAAAAATCAACTAGAAAAATGGACAAAGGGCATTTCACTGAGGATATGCTGATGGCAAATAAGCCCATGAGAAGATGTTCAACATCATTAACAGTTAGGAAAATGCAAACGAAAAGCACAAGAAGAAATCACTATGTTCAAAATGATTACAAGACCACCAAATACTGGGAAAGATGGGAGAATCTGAATCACACAAATATTATTGGTGGCAATGTAAATTGGCTCAGCTATTTACACTCTGGAAAATAAGATGTTTCTTTAAAGAATTAGACATGCAACTACAATATAATCCAACAACTATACTTCAGAGCATTTATGCCAGAGAAACAAAGACATGTTCACACCAAAAAATCTGGATACAAATGTTTAGAGCAGTTTTATTCATAACAGCAAAAACTAGAAACAACTCAGATGTCCTTGAATGAGGGAATGGTTAAAAAAAACTGTGGTACATCCATATCATGTAATACTATTTGGCAGTAAAAACAAAAATGTTATATTGACAGACAAACAACCTATACAGATTTCCAGAGAATTATGCTTAGGAAAAAAAAACTAAAACCAAATGATGACATTCTTGAAATGACAAAGTTACAAAAAACAGAAAATATTAGTGGTTCCAATGGCTTACAAAGGGCTGGGGGAAAGAAGGGAAGTGGATGTAGCTGTTTTTTTATTTTTTAATTTGTTTTAATTAGTTATACATGAAAATAGAATGCATTTATTCACTTTGATATGTCATACATAGATGGGATATAATTTCTCATTTTTCTGAATGTACAAGATGCAGAATCATATTAGTCATGCAGTCACTTATAAAATACAATGATAATGTCTGTTTCATTCTACTATCTTTCCTGTCTCCACATCTGCTCCCCAGCCCTCCCATCACTTCCCTCTACCTAATCTAAGATAACACTATTCTTCCCTAGTGCCCCCCGCCTTATTGTGAATGAGCATCCGCATATTAGAGAAAACATTCAGCCTTTGGTTTTGTGGTATTGGCTTATTTTGCTTAGCATGATATTCTTCACCTTCAATGATTTATTGGCAAATGCCATAATTTCACTCTTCTTTTAAGCTGAGTAATATTTCATTGAGTATATATACTACATTTTCTTTATCTATTCATCTTTGAGGGATGCCTAGGTTGGTTCCATAGTCTAGCTATTGTGAATTGAGCTGCTATAAACATCAATGTGGCTGCATAACTATAGTATGCTGATTTTAAGTCCTTTGGGTATAAACCAAGGAGTGGAATAGCTGGGTCAAATGGTGGTTCCATTCCCTATTTTCTGAGGAATCTCCATATTGCTTTCCATAGTGGTTGCACCAATTTGCAGTCCCACCAGCAAGAAAAGGGCAATATAAGGGATCTTTGCAATGATGGGAATGTTCCATTCTGCATTGATGCCCAAACCCTGGTTGTGATATTGTACTCTAGATATACATAATGTTTTCATTAGGGGATACTGGTCCACAGGATCTCTGCGTCACTTCTATAGCTGTATGTGAGTCTGAAAGTATCGCAAAATAAAAAGTTTAATTTAAAAAATAAAGGGGAATGAAAACTACAGATAGAATAAGTCTCATAGAATTCCATGCACACACAGGAGTGCATTCAGAGCTGGTGACATCTGAGCCAAGTCTATAATCTAGTTAATTGTATTGGGTTAGTCGAATGTATTGTGCCAATGTCAATTTCCTGCTTTTGATAATGTAGCGTGTTATGTAAAATGTTGAGAAAAGCTGGGTGAGTGATAAGTATATGGGACCTCTCTGTTAATTTTGCAACTTCTTGTGAGTCTATAATTATTTCCAAATAAAAAAAAAGTTTTTTTTTTCCCAAAGTGCTGAGAACAAAAGAGAAACCATATATTATTAGGAGGGTTGTGTAGTTCCAACACTGACAGTTCGGTGAGAGCAGTTCCCATAAGCCATCCTGCTAGTGATGTCTGCAAATAGGACTCAATGGATGTAGCTGGCATGATGCTTCCTAATGCACCTCAGGGAGCTCATGCTCAGTTCCTGCATCAGGAGAGCTGGGGTTGAAATGTGCTTCCTCTAGACCTGGGCTCACTTTTCAAGGTTGAGGAAGGCAAAGCCTGACCTCAAGGGACCCCAGTCCACTGCAGAGGATAGGCTGGGCAACAAGACACCTGCACCAGTTGTAGCCTTGTTAACAGGACTCTGTTCCTACTTTCAGGCAGCTTCCTCGTGGCAATCATCAGAGAAATGAAAAGAAAAACATGGAGAATACAACCCTCCTGCTCCTGGAAAAACTGTTCTGGGAGAGCATGCACTTTGAGTCAAATGGAGATGAGGCCCTCACATCATCCTGATATGAGATGTCAGGCATCCCAGAGTGGCATTTATGCATCCATGTGCACACATGTGTGTATGTTCATTTTCTGTATATTTTCTGTGTAGTTCATCCATAGCTTTGCTATTCACAGTCTGATTACTGTCTCTTAAAATTTAGTTTTCTTTCAAATCTGTCATTGAAAATATTTCCAAATTTAACTACCATTCAGCTTTTACATAACATATTCTAAAACTCAGGGCTACAATCTGTTGTTTCCTATAACTGCACACTTTGCAAGATATCCTTCCAAAAAAGAGGTGGAGGTGGCATCTATTTACTGGTTCTTAGATTCTGTGTTGTCTGGTGACTTTTTTTGGCCATAAGTATGTGTTGGCAGTGTTGATGTGTTACTTTCAAGTCAAGCCCTCAGAACATCTTCCATACTATGCTCCAAGGTTGCTTAACCAACATTATCTGGGAATAACATGTGGAGTACAAAAGGGACAATGCATTTGACATAACTCTTACCTAGTGTGAGGTCAAGAATGAGATAGGCAGTTTGGGCATCCAGGTGGCATTGTGTGGGAGCCACAGAGTATCTCTTCTGGAAATGGCAAATTATTTTGATAGGCTGATATGTAGTAAGGATTTGTGTGAGGAGGAGAGTGCAATAGTTGAGTATAGAAAATATCATTTGAGAGAGCTTGTCTTGTAGCCGTGAGTTTTAGAATATGGTAGGTAAAAGCTTAATTGGCATCCTGGAGGAACTGTACAATTCCAGGGTATTTTTACCAAAATAGGAGAAAAATAAGTTAAAGTTGATGAAAGAACGGAGTGATAAGAAATAAGGGAGGTATACTGGGAAATGAATTGATGGAATCATATTGTTATATCGTGTATGTACAAATATGTAACACTGAATTCCACTATTATAGTGCACTAATAAAAATTAAAATAAACAGTAAAAATAGAAAAAAAATAGTAGCTTTTCTATATACCTATAGTGAACTTGTTGAGAAAGAAATCAGGAAAACAATTTCATTCATAAAAACCTCAAAATAACAAACACAAACAACCAACCAAATGATTGAACAAACAAAAAAAACATGGGAATAAACCTAACCATGGAGATGAAAGACCTCTACAATGAAAATCCTGTTAATTGCATCAACATTATATTAAGTGAAATAAGCCAGCCTCAGGAAGACAAGTACCTCATGGTCTCACTTATATGTGAAATATAAAAAAGCTGATCTCACAGGAATTTAGAATAGAGTGGTGGTGAACAGAGACCTGGAAGAGGACAAGGAGGAGAGAGATGGAGAAGGGTTGATCAAAGGGTAGGTAGTAAGTTTCACTTAGGAGTAAGAAGTTACAGAGCACAGAGTAGGGCGAATACAGGTAACGATTGTGCACTTAGAATACAGATTTTTTTTAAAAGAATTTTTTTTTAGTTGTTGATGGATCTTTATTTTATTTATTTGTATATGGTGTTGAGAATCAAACCCAATGCCTCACACATGCCAGGCAAGCACTTTTCCACTGGGATTTTGAATGCCTTTGCCATAATCAAGTGATAAATGTTTGAGTAGATAGATGTATTGAAACATCACATGGTACTGTATTAATATATGTAATTTATGTGATTTTATACACAGGTTAAAGATAAATTTAATTTTAAAGGAAATTATATACATGCCACCTAATGTTTAAGACCATTATCTCCTTATAATTACTTTGTGTTTAGAGCCTTTGAGTTCCTCCTTTTTAGCTAGTCATAAAATATGTAATAGGTTATTGTGAATTATAGAACACTAAAACTTACAAATTTTATCTAACTGCACTTGAGTACTCACTATCAAACCTTAAATCCACCAAGTGTATAGTTGGTTGTACAAAATTATGATATTTGTGGTATATAAACATGGGTGTACCATAGCTGTAAAAAATTAAATCTTTGTTAATATTAAATAAAATACCAGCACTATCTGTCACTTTTTTAAAAACTAAATTTTATCAAATTGTTTCTAATGGCAGAGAAGAGTAAATGTATTTGAGTGAGAATATGTACACAATGGATGGATATACAGTATGCTTTTGAGAATATTAGTCTAAAGGGAAATTATAGAATTTTAAGGTCTGTAACCTATTTATTATTTCACTATTTACTGACTAGAAGGCAGATGACAAAAATATGTGTCTAGTGTGAGCACCTGAGAGTCTCACTTGGTATTTTATGTGACCAGCTATGTATAGGTTTGAATTCACAAAAGTCCACTTTTTTCAAATCAATATCATATTTAAAAGAAGATTCAGATATATAATATATTCCCAGAGGGCTTTTCCCCAAGGTATGTTTAAGAGAGAGAGAGGGGGAGAGAGAGAGAGAGAGAGAGAGAGAGAGAGAGAGAGAGAGAGAGAGAGAGAGAGAGAGAGAGCAGAAGTTAGCAAATTGAAGATCTTCAAAATGTAATACATTTTTTTAGTATACTTGATTTCTCAAAATATTAAAGTGAAAACCTACCTCACTGTAGTAGATTTTAATAAATATAACTATGCTTGATAAAGCTTTAGTTATATTTTTGAGATTTCAACAATATGAAAATTCTACCAAGATTTATTTCAGGATCCCTTATTGCCGCATCCCAGGACCCTTAATTCAAAACCAATGTGCTGTACTAAGATTCCTTGAGTCTTCTCTTTGGTGGTATCTTTGATGCTTGAGGAATGTACTTTGGCTATTTCTTGGGAGGTATCTCCTGCTGGGGAAACCAATAGTGGGTAAGTTTTTCTAAGGTCTGACTTATGATATGCTTTCTGCTGAGCTCTTGAGTGCTACCTTTATTTTTTTCTTTTAGGAAATTAGATGCCTTTTAAGAATCTTTTTTTAAAGAGAATTTTTAATATTTATTCTTTAGTTCTGAGCGGACATAACATCTTTGTTGGTATGTGGTGCTGAGGATCGAACCCGGGCCGCACGCATGCCAGGTGAGCGCCCTACCACTTGAGCCACATCCCCAGCCCAAGAATCTTTTGATTATATGATTAGATTCAAAAGTTTTTGCTTGTTGGAAAATTGTCTGTTAGTAACAATACTGTTTCCTCATTTATACTTGTCATTATTTGCAGTAGAGGAAATTCGTAGAGACAAGGTTAGGCAAAGACCCTTGAAGTCTTTTCTTCCACTCAGTCCTGGGACCTGAGAAGTTCAAAAGATCTCTCTTTAGAATGACATCCTTCAAACACACTTTGCCTTTCAATTTGCTAAAAATTGTATGAAAATGACTCATGCTTGTCTTAATTTCCCTATCACAGTCTGGCTTTGGAAAATATATCATCTTCAAGCTTTTCATCTGGTGGAAAATGCAAATATTTTTTCAAGTTATGCCAATAGGCAACCCAATAATTAGGTTGGGGAGTCTCAAGACTTTGAGGGATACAAGTGATGTGTTCAACTGATTGTTGTCTACAATATGAACTCTTATCAGAGGTACAATCAACATGGATGATTTTTATTATAGTCATCAAACTCATCAGAGCTTGCCAATTAGCCAGTGATGATAGTTAATTTATACTTTGATAGCAGGAATGAGTTTGAAGTAGTCCATGATTTTGTAATGTTGAGAAATGAGAGTATATTCTTTAAACTCTGTAGGCATTCTAATGAAAAACAGTCAACCCATTTAAGAACTTTTCAGTGCTTTAAGGCTTACAAAGAAGGTAGCTATCATAAAAGTATGGGTCTATACACAAAAGCAGAATGTGTAGGCTAAAAGAAATGTCCTGGTAGATGACTGATCATGCCTGACAAGCAGCCCTCTTTGAAGTACTGCTCCCATTATAGTATGAGAAGCTATTTAGAGGGGTTCTAAGAGGCTATCATAAGATGCCAGACTTTGGGGTTGTGGCTATAGATCCGTGACAGAGCACTTGCCTAGCATGTGTGAAGCACTGGGTTGGATCCTTAGCATTGCATAGAAATAAATAAATGAATATTAAAATAATTATTTTAAAAATGCCATTCTTTTGCCCCAATTATGAAAAAGAGTTGCTGGTAAAAAGTCTTGTAGGGAATTGGACAAGGATGATGTCTGGTGCTCTCAGGAATGTGCTTTGTGATGCCAGATGTTATAAATATGCCCCCCCAGAAAGAAAAAAAATTGGCTGTTTATATCCAAGAACCCATTGTGAGGGGGAATATTCAACCTCAGGGCTGCAAATGCCCCAATCATACTGTTTACCTATCCCAAAGAAAGAGATTTTGGATATTTTATCTCTTACTCCTTTGTCACAGCCAGCTGGAATACAACAGAAGGCCACACCACAATCACGAGCCAGGCAGAATACACAGGATAGGATGTGTGCCCACTGCACAGGTAGAGTTCTTCAGGTGTTTTATGACTACACTGTTTACTTTACAACAAAGGTCATTCTGTTTAGACCCTCTCTGAAAGACTGTAGATAAGGGAAGTGGCCAATTTCCCCTCTCCGTTTCATTTTTTATCACAATCTTTAGAGATTTTCTTTTACTGCAAGTTGTCTTTAGCACTCCCAACAAGAGAGAATTTTTACAAAAGCAGTGATGTGTCTTTTGTGCATATCTCATTGATTGACACATTGAAAAGTTATTTTTTCAATATTATGTGATAAAAATTTTAAATGAGGTCAAAGAGAGGCTGTCAGCACTGATCCCTTTTAGACAGAACCCGAAAATGTGTTCTTTCACCACACCTCAGTGTGAAAGTACAATGGAAAGAGAGAGAGAGAGAGAGAGAGAGAGAGAGAGAGAGAGAGAGAGACAGAGAGAGAGATGAGACTTGGGTTTAATCCTCAGTACCACATAAAAATAAATAGATATTGTGTCCAACTACACCTAAAAAAATTTTTAAAAACAAATATTTTATATATATATATGTATGTGTATATTTAATTTATTTTTAGTTATACATAACAATAGAATGTATTTTGATATATTATACATACATGGAGTATAACTTTCCATTCTTGTGTTTGTACATGATATGGAGTTTACACTGGTCATGTATTCATATATAAACATAGAAAAATTACATCTGATTTATCCTACTGTCTTTCCCATTCCTATACCATCTCTCTTCCCCTATTCTGCCCTGTGGAATCTGGTGAAACTCCCCTTTTCCCTCCTCTCTCATTCCCACCTATTGTGAGTGAGCATCCACATATCAGAGAGAACATTCACTCTTTGGTTTGGGGGGATTGGCTAATTTCACTTAGTGTGATAGTCTCCAGTTCCATCCATTTACTGGCAAATGCCATAATTTCATTCTTTATTAAGGTTGAGTAATATTTCATTGTGTATATTTACCACTTTTTCTTAATCCATTCATCTGTTGAAAGGCACCTAGGTTGGTTCCATAGTTTATTGTGACTTAAGCTGTTGTAAACATTGATGAGGCTGCATCACTGTAGTACACTGATTTTAAGTCCTTTGAGTATAAACCTAGGAGTGGGATAACTGGGTCAAATGGTGCTCCTATTCCAAGTTTTATGAGGAATCTCCATACTGCTTTCAATAGTGGTTTCACCAATTTTGCAGTCCCACCAGACATGTATGAGCGAACCCTTTTCCCCACATCCTCCCCAACATTTAGTGTTTCTTGTTTTCTTGATATTGCCATTCTGACTGGAGTGAGATGAAATATTAGAGTAGTTTTGATTTGCATTTCTCTAATTGCTAGAGATGTTGAACCAGTCATATTTCTTCTGTGAAGTGTCTATTCTGTGAAGTGTCTATTCAATTTCTTTGCCCATTTATTGATTGAGTTATTTGTATTTCTTGTGCTAAGTTTTTTGAGTTCTTTATATATCCTGGAGATTAATGCTGTATCTGAGGTGCAGGTGGCAAAGATTTTCTCCCATTCTGTAGGCTCTCTGTTCATATATTGATTGTTTCCTTTGCTGTCAGATTTTAGTTTGAAACTATCCCATTTACCGATTGTTGATTTTACTTCTTGTGCTTCAGGATTCTTTTTGAGGAATTTGTTTCCAAAGACAACATGATGGATATTTGGGCTTACACTTTCTTCTAGTAGGTACAGTCTCTGGTCTAATGCCTAGGTCCTTTATCCACTTTGAGTTGAATTTTGTGCAGGGTTAAAGATAGGGGTTTAATTTCATTTTGCTACATATGGATTTCCAGTTTTCTTAGCACTATTTTTTTTTTGAAGAGGCTATCTTTTCTCCAAAGTATGTTTATGGTGCCTTTTTCTAATATGAGATAACCGTATTTATGTGGGTTTGTCTCTGTGTCTTCTATTCTGTACCATTGGTCTTCATGTCTGTTTTGGAGCCAATACCATGCCATTTTTGTTACACTAGCTTTGTAGTATAGTTTAAAGTCTGGTATTGTGATGCCTCCTGTTTCACTCTTCTTGCTCAGGATTGCTTTGGCTATTCTGGGTCTCTCTCTCTCTCTCTCTCTCTCTCTCTCTCTCTCTCTCTCTCTCTTTTTAATTACTCTCTCTCTCTTTTAATTATAGTGACAGTTTTGATGTTCTTTTTAGACACAAACACATATTTTTAATTGTTGATGGACATTTATGTTCTTTATTTGTTTATATGTGGTGCTGAGAATCAAACCCAATTCCTCACACATTCTAGGCAAGTTCTCTACCACTAAGCCATAAACTCAGCCCTCGGTATTTTATTTTCCCAAATGTATTTTGTGACTGATTTTTCTATTTCAATAAAGAATGTTATTTGGATTTTAATAGGAATTGCATTGAGTCTGTATATTGCTTTTGGTAGTATGGCCATTTTGATAATATTAATTCTGTCTATCCAAGAATATAAAAGATATTTCCATCTTCTAAGGTCTTCTTCAATTTCTTTCTTCAGTATTCTGTAGCTTTCATTGAAGAGGTCTTTCACCTCTTTTCTGAGATTGATTCCCAAGTATTTTATTTTATTTTATTTTTGGAGGCAATTGTGAATGGAATAGTTTTCCAAATTTCTTTTTCAGTTGACTTGTCATTGGTGTACAGGAATGTAATTGATTTACAGGTGTTAATTTTATATCCTGCTACTTTGTTTAATTTGTTTATGATTTCTGGTGGAATTTTTTGGATCTTCTAAATATAGAATCATGTTATTGACAAAGAGGGATAGTTTGAGCTCTTCTTTTCCTATTCAGATTCCTTTAATTTCTTTCTTTTGCCTGGTCTGAGATTTTAAATCAGTGTACCTCCAGGACCCAGCCAGACCTCACTGGAAGACTGCACCCCAGGGATCTCCCCAGGTTCTGTTCTTGTGGTTGAGGAACCATTTCTTAGTCTACTCTGTCACCTGTGGAAAACACATTTCCTGGTCTCAGTTTCAGTCTCCAAACTCAATCTCCCTTTCCCTGCCTTTTCGAATTCCTGACTAGTTGCATCTCTCCTAGTTCATCCTGCAAGCAGCCAGATTGGAGGGGAAGGGAAGAGCTAAATGGGTTTCCACGACCATTTGTCCTCTGGATAAACCTTTCTCCACGTCTGATTTTCTCCTGGTCACTTAGGCACACTCTATGTTGTGCAGTGAGAGTCAGATGAGCCTGTATTTCAGGCCAGACTCAGGTTTGCCAGGAATCAGCTCCCCCAGCTGCCACTGTGGCTGCAAAATGCTACCTTCGTCTGTACTTAGCTTGCCGCCAAGAGAGATGCATTTTTTTTCCCTGTACAAGGCTATTGTGCAGCACACCTTTCAGTTTAGTTGGGCAGTGTCTTCGATTTCTATACTCTCCTTACCCAGACATGGCTCAGGCCTTCTAAAAGTGCAGTTTCTTTTAATGCCCTTATCCCTTCACTGTGCTCGCAGAGGGATAATTCTCACTGGTGCCTTGGGCTGGAATTTCTTTCTTATTTTATTATAGCCAAACTTCTGAATCTCCAATCTGCTTTGAGTGTTCAGTATTAAATTTCAGTAAAGCACCCCTCCCCTCCTTTTTCCACCCACCTTGCTAAGAAACTACCTGCTTGCTTTCTTGGTTTCATGCCACAAAGAAGCCAGGAGTGTGACCTTCTCTACTTCGCCATCTTGAAACCCAACCAAGATATATATATTTTCACTTAAAAGCTTTACACGCATATAATTTAGAAGTCAAGGTATAATATAAAATTTCTGTTAGCAGTCATACTCTTAATTCTTTCAGAGGAAGCCACTTTCTGTTTTATTCAAAGTTTGTTTCCATATTTCTAAATGATGTAATTTTAAAGTTAGTTTTTATGTTTTCAGTTTTGATACTTAAATAGTTAACTATTTATTTAGCTCTTTTACATGTGTCTGTCACCTCCACTAGTTTTCTTCCCTCCATCTTCCCAAGGGAGTTATAATTGATGAAATCAATACTTAATTTTTATGTTATTAAATATTTCAATATTCTCATCTGAATAACTTACTATATTTATATTTTTCTCATTTTTTAAAATTTTCTGTTTTTCCATGCACCTATGACTAATACATCCCTGAATATTCTGGTAGAACTGCAATCTCTTACCCATATATTCAAGTAGTAATTTTGTTTGTTTCTTTGTCTTCCTTTTTAGATATTCCTTAGAGTTCCCTATCTTCCTGCACCAATTTATACTGGATGGCTCTATATTCCACTGAGAGAATCCTGAGATTTCTTTTTAACATCAATCTGGGAATTCCCTTTACCCCTTTTCTTTGTTGGATATCCTGTATCTTAGATAGCAAGATTTCATGTTTTCCTCAATTTACACTCACTGGAGCAGATTCTACTTGAGAAGTGCTATAACTTTAGAACTGGTGGTTTTCTATTTTTGAGATGTTTTGGGGTTCACCTTCCTTCTTGTTAGCTTCCTCCACAGCATCTTTTGCTTTCAGATTTTTCTCATGGTGATGTTAGCTGCCACTCATCCTTCTCCTTTCTAAGTCCTAAGATGTTCTTACCTCTCTTATCTGCCATTGCTTCCTACCTTGTTTTTCTTAATCCTTACATGTCACGATTATGCTCTTCCTTTACTGTCATTTTAGTGGGATTTTCAGAGGAAAGAAGTAGCAACACATTGTTTATTGTATCACATTAGTTAGAGATCTCTCATAGTTTTAGTTATCAGCAGTCTAGAAAGACTAATTCAGTGTCTATATAATGAAGGGAGAGGTAGCTTAGGAAAGACATTGAAGTGATCAGCTGATATAAATTGCTACTGTCAGGTGGAAATTATGTATTGCTTATGGTTGGGTATATTGTGTGTTTCTTGGCCTTATTTCATTTTTATCTCACTGAACAAAATGGACACTAGATGGCTCTATGAAAGCATACATATTCAGAAAAATCTCATTTAGTTCAGAAATTTAAAATTTAATATACATAACTTCTATTAGTTACGAGAAAATAGCTAAAACTATGAATAGCCTTTAAGGAATAAATTAAAAATTTGTAACTTTTCTAAGTGTTATTTGTTGTCAGCAAATATTTATTGAGAATATACCAAGTGCAGTGGTGGAGCTATAGTAATAAGCAAAACAAACATGTCTCTGTCCACGTGAAATTTGCTGGCAAAAAGTAAACAAATAATTATAAATATTAACTTAAGAAGTTTCAAATGTGCAGAGTTCTGTGCAAAGATGCAAGGCACAATTGGAACATATAACAGGATGTCTAACAGATGGGGTCAAGGATGGCTTCTCTGAGGCTGAAATTTGCAGGATGAACTATTGAAGTAGTTGGTTGAAACAGTCTGCCCAAGCTGAGAAACTGCAAAGAAGGTCCTCATCATGTGGGGAGAGTACTTGAAACTTCATTGGGGATTCTTTCAGGTTCATAAGATATTGAATTCCAATGCTAAAATAATAAGACAACTATGCATTTTTCCAGGAGAAAATTAGTTTCCTTCTGGTAGCACAGGAATCTGGTTCACAGAATCATGAAAGATTAGTGGAGGCATCTCTATTAGCAAGAGTAATAGACAGCATTATGGTTTAGATATGAGGTGTCCCCCAAAAGTTCATGTGTGAGACAATTCAAGAATTTTCAGAGACAAAATGATTAGATTTTGAGAGGTATAGCCTAATAAATGGATTAATCCACTCATGGATTCATGGATTAAACTATAGGCAGATAGGGTGTGGTTGAAGGCAGTGTAGACACTGAGGATGTGACTTTGCTGTTTATATTTTGTCTGTAGTGAGCAAAACACTCTTTCTTCTTCCTGGTTGCTCTGTCCTGAGTTGCTTTCTTCCACCATGCCCTTCTGCCATGATGTTCTCACCTAGGGGCCAAACATATGGTGTTAGCCATCAATGGACTGAACCTCTAAAGCTGTGAGCCAAAATGAACTTCTCCTCCTCTAAATTTTTCTTATTGGGTATTTTGGCCACAGTGATGAAAAGTTGACTAAAACAGACAGTATTTAAGTGCCAGTAGGATGCGGGCTTAAAGCCATCACAGTTGTCACAGGACATAGGACTGGTGTGGACTTTGGGGGTCCTCTGCTATATAGGATATTATCTCTTTAGTTTCTGGATCCTGAGTTGGCTAAGAGGAACGTAAATGGCTCAGAAAATGACCACTTACCAATTACTACAGAAATATCTCAATGTAATGATGTGTACTGGCTGAGATTCAATCTGTTATAAGGATAAAAAATCTTTCTCTCTGAAAAATGTGGTACTAGAAATTTGTCTGTACTTACTGTATTTGTTTCCTTAAACATTATCTTTTCCTCTTTTTACACTCCTGAAAAATTGATCTTGGATTTGCCCTTGGGACTCAGTTCTCACTCTGACTCACGACCCTATCTGTGCCTCTTTCCCACACTAACTCAGATTTTAGGTTCTGTTGGATCAGTTATTTGTTATTTTTTTTTGTGACTTACCTCAGTTTATTGCTTTCTGATCACTTTGTCACATTTTAAAATTAATTTTGTTAGCTCAAGAATGCTCTATCACTCTATGGTGAAAAAAATATGTGGAGAGAATCAGACCTTTGAAAAATTAAAAGAGAGTTTTTTTTTTCAGATGCAATTAATGGTTATAACCTAGTAAATATTTATTATATAAATATTATTATTATATAAATATTTACTAGGGTATAACTAGTATAGACAGTAAGTAGCCACAAATTTAGACACTCTTCTAAAAACAAAAGACTTAATAAGCCTTCTAGGTTAAGTAAAAGTTTATTCAAGCATTGTTTAATTAATTTAAGAATACTTAAAATTATATTTAGTTGTATATTTTCAACCTTGCTTTAATTCAGTATTTTCCTACTTGCCTAACCAAAAGAAGCATATAGGGTACTTATAGGGTACTTATAGGTACATATAGGGTACTTATTAAGAAAATACTTACACTTCCTTTCTCATTCCATAAATGAGAATTTCCTGAAAGATGACTGAAAAAATTTGGATATTAAGAAAAACCCTTGTTAAATCTAATGGACAATCAATTTAGGAAACACAGTTCTACTTTTTAAATCATGTTGTTATAAGGCAATGTTGAATAACAGTCAGAATATTTAGTAGGATGCCCAGAGAACAGACACACTGCTAAATTGATAGAAGTAATATTTTTGTGGAAACTACATTAGTGCTTCAAAATGTCAATTCATTAGAATGACATTACAGGAAAAAATAGTGAAAGACATAGAAATGAACAACAAAGATCATCTGATGTCATCAACGGAAAACTGGGCATTGTCTAACACACACTTTACTTCCAGGTTATTTATTGTAGATCTCAAGTTGTTTTATAACTTTGTAAGTAGTAGAATTCTGGTATTGATGCGATGATTCTTTTCCAGCAAAGGAATTTGTCTCTCAAGATGATACAGTTGACAGTTCAATTTCTGTCTACCCATTTTCCATGTTTTCAGTGTATTTATTATTTTAACATACATTAGACTCAAATACACAGAGACAAGGTCTTTGGATTATCCTTCAAACAGGTTGTAATCTCTTACTGATTTTTTTTAAGAATTAATGAGTCAAATAATAACTCTAAGAAATCTTCATTAATATTTGTGTCATATTCATAATTATACTCTTAAAAATGATCAGTGAACAGTATGCTATTCACATCTTTTTATCTACCCTGAGCAGCACCAAGCCATCAGTTTTCATGCTGTTTTTCACAGGTACTACCTACCCAAAGAGTACTCATGCTGCCTGGTTGAAATTAATCAAACACCCCAGACTTTGCCTTTTAAAAAGCACATCGGGTGTTACAAAGTCAGAGGAATCGAGAAAACAGTTCCTGGGGCAAGCCTGGTCTAGTGATTTCCTATAATGTGTCGGATAACGTGGCTCACAACAGTTTTTAGAGCAGGAGGATTACTGTTGAGTTACTGTAGGGGAATCTAAACTGGGTGCTCCGACATTGGTCTCTATATCCTTCCCTGAAAGAGAAAATCTCTAAAGCATGCTACAGTCTGGGTTGCTCAAGATTGTGGGATACAATCCTGACTCCATGTTGTTTAGTTTTTCAGAGGTACTTTTGGCATATTATTTGTGGGTCTAGTTCTTGAGTTGAGTGATAAGGGACATATAAAACATGCTGTCTGCCTCAGTGACTCAGTAGAGGCAGACACATAAGTCTATTATATTATTAATAACAGAGAAAGGTAAAAACTATAAAATTAACACAAAATTATAATTAAATGAGCAAAGTATCTGGAAATTTTAACAGAAGAGGTAACATTTAAACGTGGACATAAATTTTCCCCCAGAATATTTAGCCTTTTAATTATAAAAGTAGTACCTGAATCCTTTCTGGTTGCAAAAAAATGTCAAACATTAAAGCAAAAATTTTAAGGATGAATTAGGGAGATAGACAAATTTGTGAGTGAGAGGTGGGTGTAGAGGGAGGAGTATATGCTGGGAAGTGGAAATGTACCATCAAAACGGAAGAACAGGCCAGGTGCTGTGGCACATGCCTATAATTCCAGTGGCTTGGGAGCTGAGCCAGGAGGATTGTGAGTTCAAATCCAGCCTTAGCAAAAGCGAGGTGCTAAGTAACTCAGTGAGACCCTGTCCCTAAATAAAATACAAAATAAGGTTGGGAATATGGTTCAGTGGTCGAATGTCCCTGAGTTCAATCCCCAATATCTCCCCTCAAAAACACACACACACACACAACTCCCCCCCCACCACACACAAAAAAACCCAGAGGAGTAGGACGCATGCCATATTTGGGGGCTGCAATAGGAAGTTTAGGGTAAGTAGGACACAGAATATTGTGAGGAGTAATTGGAGATAAATTGCAAAGAAGTTTGGGTCAAGGTTGTGAAGAACTTTGTGTACCATGTTTAGAGGTTTAGGTTTTTGCCTTTGGGCCTTAAGAACCATCAAAGTGATTTTGGCAGAGGGACTACCTTTGGTCAGATCTGAGAGAGATCACTTTGCGAAGTGACTAAAGTAGGGAGGAACTGAAAGCAGTCTCATGGTTTATTTTAAATCTCATAAACGCACAGTCATGCTTTTTCCATTTTCTGAATGAAGAAATTGAGACCAAGAGACATAATTTTTTCCCCAAGGTCATGAATCAGTAAATAATGTAACCAATGCTTGCTAACTCAAGCCCAGGTTTTCTCTCTAGTCTTTGCTGATGTTTTAGTGAAGTTATTAGAATCATTAGGTGAGAAATGGGGAAGGCATGAGGGCAGTTCAGTGAGCATGAAAACAGTCAGGAATTAGGCAGGGACAACAGTGTGCATTACTGAGGAGTTGTGGGATAGTGGTTCTAAGAGTTTTGAGACAATAAATTAGAAGACCTGGATTCTCATCCACCTCCCTCTAATCATACCTAAGTGGGGAATTTTGGAAAGCCACTGAGACGTTCTGTGGTTCCATCTCTTCTTCTGTAGTGAGGAGTTTAGTTCCAATAATTTATAAGAGATCTTTTTAAAAAAATATTTATTTTATTTACTTATAATACCTTTATTTTATTTATTTATTTTTATGTGGTGCTGAGGATCAAACCCAGGGCCTCGCATGTGCTAGGCGAGTGCTCTACCCACTGAACCACAATCCCAGCCCCTATCACAGGGCAGATAAGGCTATTTATTATTTCCATTTCAATTTAAGATGTAGTGAATGTCCTTTCTGTATTTTTTTGACACTATATATTTTCCTTTAATGTAAGACATATCACATAACATTGTAATTGCTTACAAGGGTGATAGTTAAAAATATTTAACAACCAGTTTGGTGTAGATACTAGCCAAGTAGGAGGAACTCAGTTGTAAAAGAGTGGGATGGTCTTGCGGTGCATGCCAGCTGAATATATGTTCTGAGGGCTTCCATGCTTGAGTCTCCTCTACACTGTGACTAGAGGGCAGGAATTATATCTTTCTAATTTTTTATTCCAAGTCCTAAGGCAATAGTAACCTCTTAGTATGGGCCTAATGTATTATTATTATTATTATTATTATTATTATTATTATTATTATTATTATTATCATTTTTAGTATTAGGGATTGAACCCAGGGGCACTTTACCAATGAACTACATCCCCAACCTATTTTATTTTTGCTTTTGAGAAAGGGTCTCAATAAATTGCTGAGGCTGGCTTTGAACCTGTAATCCTCCCATCTCAGCCTCCCAAGTCACTGGGATTATAGACATGTGCTACCATGCTGGCCCAAAAAACATTTTTTTTGATGAAAATAAATAATTTCTCCTTTGTGTCTGACAATTCCGTACTTTTGTTGCATGAGTTTGTAATGAGACAAAGGATACTTAAATAGCTCTGCCTTCAAGAAGAAACCTGCCAACCCTGGCAAGCAGTCACAGAAATACCTGATACTGAGCATACACTAATTTCCAAAGACTTTTTTCCCCCATGTTCTTAGCAAGTCAATTATATTATACAGCTTGAGCTACTCTTTCATTTTTTTTTCTCAAAAAGACTATTTCAAGGGCAAAAAAAGTTCATTTCTTCAAACTTATAAGCTGTGGCTTTTTCCAGTACCAGTTAAGAAAAATAAAAAGTAAGTCAATGTAGGCTTAAGTCTTATCAGCATCTCAGGACTCTCCTTTCTTAATCTCTCCTTGACAATTTGTCCTTTCCCTGATTATCTAATCATATACGCAGTGATTGTGAGTCTCCTGTAAGTCCAAGATGGCTGAGGAGTCATTCTGTACTTATCTTGGAAGATGTTATAAAAAAACCACACACACTCACACACACACACATGCCCTCAGCCAAGACATGTTGATTAAAATTCTTTGTTCCATGAATTGTACAATCTCAATTCCCTTGTCTTCATGCTGCTCTAACTTGAATATCAGTGTCCAATTAAGATTGGTAAAACAACTATATTAAAGATGGTGTTTCAAACCAATGTTTAGAAAATATATATTTTAAAATTTCTTTTTTAAAAATCTCAACAGTTTTTTTTAAATTAATGCATGGTAATTATACAGAACGTGGGTCTCATTGTACATCTTTAAATTTCAAGTGACTTTTTTATTGTTTTAAATTCTGTGCTCTGAAGCCAATTCCTCTGTTTTTCTTCTGTTTTATAATATTAAGATATCCTCTAATGTATACAATTTATTTTTTTTTAATTTCTTTGGCCAGGATTTGACTGTACTCCAATTAGACATTCTAGTATCTATCAGGACCCCCCCCACACACACACACAAACACATTGTTCTTCCATGTTCTGAATTAATGTCAGGTTTGTAAGCAGAAATGTGGTGATGGATGGTGACCTCTGTGACAGAGGTATACAAAGGCATCTTAAGAGCATTGGCTCTAGAAGTTGCAGCCTGGATTCAAATTCTGCCTCTGTCCCATTCTGATTGTTCATATTTGAT
Source organism: Ictidomys tridecemlineatus (assembly GCF_052094955.1). NCBI lineage: Eukaryota > Metazoa > Chordata > Mammalia > Rodentia > Sciuridae > Ictidomys > Ictidomys tridecemlineatus. Next base: position 125,598 of record NW_027521443.1, read on the forward strand.
CAAGTGCTTTACTCAAGACTTGGTGTTTGATACTTAATGTGGGGTATTAATGGTATCTAGTTCATAGAATTCTTATAAAGCACTTAACATAAGATTCAGAACACAGTAAGCTCAATGTAAACATTAGCTTGAAAAGTAAAACATGGGAACTCACACAAGAGCCCTTTATTATTATGCATTGTGAATACAAAGGTAATCCAATGGTTACACTGGATTTTGTTAGTCTCTGGTCACTCTTCCTTAATTATGTAAATAGTGTCTTGGGCTCCTTCACACCACGAGGAGTTACCTAATATCTTTCTTATGCAACTCTTTCTCTGATCTTTACTAGCCTGCACACTTCCCCTGCCTTGTTGGCTGTACTCATATCTTATTCTCTGTTCCTCATTTCTTCCTTCACTCATGCCAATTTTCCATGATGCAGTCCTTTTTCCTTCATTCGCTCACAGTAGTACACAGATGAAGCATGTGTGTGTATTAGATTTTTGATTTCTTGAAAATTTGGAAGGATTTTTTGATATTATGGGATAGTGTGTTAGATGACATAAAATTGGATATTTCATATTTTTTTCATAAGAGGTCCTCTGCCCACTAGGGAATTTCTCTCTTTGTTCTTGAATCTCCTACTTTCCTGCCTTGAGGGTGTGCTGCTCTCTCCAAGGCTCTATATTCATTAATCTCCTCCTTGCATAGTCCCCAGGGCTCAACCTTTCTCCAACTCCATTATGAAGAATAATGCAGCTCTCTGTCTTTCTTAATCCATTCTGACCACATCCTGAGGACATTATTTTTCTGAACAAACATTTTCTCCCCAAGAGACTACTGCTGGCTTTAAAATAATATTCCCTCACCACCCTTAACTCAAATATTAATAACCTATAATTTTTGCTCTTGTAAACTTAGCTTATTCTCAAGAGAGTAATGCTTTTAAATAGTGAGTCAATTCACTTCAACCTCTGGTCACAGCTTGTCTGTGGCTTCCAACTCACTCAGGGAAAGAGTCAAGGGCTTCGAAAGGTCTGCAGTGATTCAGGAGCCCTCTGGTTGTCTCCCTGATTTCATATGGTACTTCTTGTCTCTTCATTGTTCTACAACATCATGGGCTCTTTTGTTGTTCCTTGAAACTGTCACAGGGGAGTGGAGAGCTGAAGCTCCAAACATTGGTTCTTGTGTCCCAACAACAACAACAAAAAATTTAAAGTCAGACATGAAAAGCCAAGCAAGAGAATTTTATTATGAGTGAAACTAAAGCGAGGCTCATGTGAAGAACATACTCTCTCTCAAGAGTGGGTCATATCTGAGCAGAGAATGACAAAGGAAAAAAAGTTTTGTTTTTTTTTTCCAAATTTATTACTGTTTGATGTTCACCAGGAGAACTGGGTTCCACCTTCTGCAGTCTCCAATCAGAGTTTTATCTCCTCCTTCGTATTGGGCCAGTCTTCTCCAGAACTGTATTGGTGACCATCTCATTCAGGAGACTTCATCTGCAAGTCAGTTCTATGTTAATATGGGTTCTGAAGTCAGTGACCAGGTGACTTCATCTTAGTGCACCTGAACTGATGAAGAAAATTTCCTTCTAATATACATTGAGAAGCCATAATTTCTAACTTTATAATGACCCTAGTAGACCCTGTCAGGAGTTAGCTAGACCTATTGATCTTTTCTTCTTGCTGTATTTAAAAAAAAATTGTTCCATTTGTTTTTATGTGTGTGTATTCTCAGGGTTAGTATACCAGTTGTTGTTCTAGTAACAATCAAGTTACTTGATTGTTCATAAAGGAAATTCAAAGAAACCCTGTGGTTCTGCTATGTTACTGGTTCATATTTCACTGCTCATTACTAACCACTACCTAACAAACCCCAAACCTACCAGCAACATATTCATTAAGGTCTCAAGGCTTTCCTGCTTCTTGGAAAGCTCTTCACTCAGATATCAAATAATTTAAAACTTCACTTTCTTTGATTTCTTTTCCACTGGACAGTTGTAAAATAGCCAGTTCTTCCCCAAAACATTGTGTCTCATTTGAAAGAAATTACACTCTACACATTTTCTTCTGTGTTTGATTATTGTCTACCTGCACCTACTAGAATGCAAACTCCACGATGTTACAGACTTTGTTCTGTTTACTGCTGTAGCCCAACACTGTATCTGGCATACCGGAGATTCTCAGTACATTTTGATGATTGAACCAATAAATGAAATATTAATGGTAGCCTCTAGATACTTTAAAGGCACAAAGCAGTGAACTTTGTTTAGAGGTGGTCAGGGAATGCTCCTTAAAGGTGAAAAAATAAACTGGATAGTTATAAGCAAGGAGAAAAGAGAGCTTTCCAAACAGGCAGCTGCATGTGTATATTCATGAAAGAATGAAGAGTTTCTTAATATGGCCAGACTCTAAGTTCTGTATGTGTATGCAGGACAGCTTTGCTCCAGGTATTGGGTGCAAACCTAGCTCACTGGGACAGATATGTGGATGAGCTTATGCAAGTCCAGGGTCACTAAGTTGCATGAACGGAGGAAAGACCTTAACAATGTGTCTAGAAGGCTCTGTAATTTTGTAAAATTTGCAAAGGTAAGATTTTTAAACCACGATTGGCTAAGACAGGTATCTCTTTTCATTCTGACTTACCTCTGTCACACTTCTGATTTGGGTAGTACTGGAATGGCTGCAGACAATTTTGGAAAGATGAGCTGGGATACTTTCACTTTGATGTTAGTGGAATAATATTTCATGGTTTACAGTTATTTATGTGGATAATTAAACTGTTGTGAGCCATCTTTGGACAACTTTCAGGAGTACTAAGACCCACTGCTCCAACTCACTGACATCGAGACATGAAGGTGCAGGGCCCAGAGTCCTAATGGGTATAAATGGGTCCTTGGTGTCCAAATCCAGATAAAGCAGGATAGTAGGAGGAACAAGTGAGAAAAGTCCAGGGCCAGAAACTAGTCCACAGGGTATTCTTCCGTATCTTCTAGCTTATGCACAATAAAAATGTGACATTTCCCTCCCATTTGAAAACAATCTTAGCAAGTGGTGTGCATTCATTACCTGAGCAAGCAAGCATACTGCTGCTGAAGAGATGTGATATGCTTCCTTGCAGTTTGTTGACAAAGACTAGCTAAATGGGTCAGAGAGCACATTGTTTCAAACTCTCCTCCTTCTCTTCTTTTTCGTCTCATCTTTACCACTGTGAGATTGTATCTCCTTGCTTGAGAGTGAGCACTTCATTTTTGCTGCAGACTCTTGCCTCTGTCAATCCAACTGAAAAATGAAGAGGAATGGACCCAGTAGTTCCAGTGAGTATAGGGGATAATATGAGAGATATAAGGCAAATTAGTCTAAAAGAATTTAGTGATGATTTAATGTTGGAGGATGGTAAGGTTGGTGAATTGAAGATGATTATGAAGTTTTTCACTTGGGTATTAAATAAGTTATGGTGCTGAATAGGAAATTTATATAGTAGGAGAAATGAGGTTTAAGATAAATAATAAAATTAGTTTTAGAATTATTGAATTTTATGTGTCCTGGATGAAGGAGAAGAGAAGGAGAACAGTTGGAGAAAAAATTACTCTGGAGAGATTGTAAAGTGAAAGTGAAGCTTGTTAATACTTAGGGAAGACAGACTTGGGTGTGATTTTAGGCCAAGGATGCAAAGAATTAGGAAAGCAAAACATTTCCAGGGAGGAATAGACAACTGTGATAAATGACATAAATTACTTACAGAGAGGGAAGCTTACAAAGCAAATATTCTGTTTAATAATTAGAAAGTTGCAAGTGATCTTGCAAGAGCAGCTTCCATGGAATGACCAGCAAAGAAGCCCTGACACTATGGGTTCAGGGGTGAAAGGTCATTTGTACTGCACATCATCCCTTCCTTTGTTTTCTTGGTTTCTGCTTTTATGCTATTGATCATGAATCCGTGCAGAGGCAACCTTGTTGATAGACATTCCAATTTCCTATTGTCTAATAGGAGGGCCCAGGATGTTTATCTTCAGTCTATGTATCCATTTCTGATTAATTGCTGTCAAGTGTCCCCATAAAAATTATTCTAAATTTTAACAAGACGCTAATCCACAAGACATCAGCAATGTCAGATTGACACACAATATAGTTACCAATTATCCCTGTTTGCTCATGCCTCTCTCTCCATCTATAGTGACCCTATTTAATCATATATTTTATTAATCCACGTTGATGGATTTCCTTTAACGGATTCAAATCTTTCATGCATTTGTAGGCTTCTGATCACTTACCTTTATCATTTTCCTCTGTTACCATGTCTCATGAACTGTGTGATGTCCTCATGAGGTTAAAATTCCAAGTTGATAGAGACTGTTTCAAACAGAGCTCTTTGTACTGATGGTGTGTTCAGAGGAGGTCTAGGTCAAATAAATATTTGTTCAAATATTTATTCATTTTAATTTCATGTATTTGAGACCTGAACCATTACTTTAGAAGCTTTTGGAATGGCATTCTTCTAGTTGCTGACTAGAAGGCAAAAGTGCACAGTCACCAAGTGGCAGTGCTCTGGAGTTGTTTGGTAACAAATAGGAATGTCATTAAGACATTTTCTGATCTTATCCATTGAAAATCACAGCGTCATAGATTTTAGCTTTGCAAGGTCCTATGGACCCTTCCATCTTACATTACAGTTGAGAAAAATGAGGAAACTGAGGTCCAGAAATAAATCTCTCTCTCTCTCTCTCTCTCTCTCTCTCTCTCTCTCTCTCTCTCTCTCTCTCTCTCTCTCTCTCCCCCCTCTCCCTCTCCCCCACCCCTTTCTCTCTCTCAGAGAGAGATAGATATAGATATCTAGAGAGGCTTTTCAAGATTTTCCAGTTGTTTACAGATAAGGAGAGTGAAGTTATAATCATGAAGATGCATTAATTAGAACATTTTTGATTGCAAGTGTCATCAATTTAACATCAATATTAAGATGAAAGTCAGGGTGGTTCTTATTCAAGGATCTAAAGGGCCTAGGGAGAGGCCTGGCTCAGAAAATGAGGGATCTGAGGATCCAGTCTCTCTTTGTTCTGCTTTCCTCTGTGGGGTGGTGGTTCAAGCTTTGTACTGGAGTCCCCAGCTGCTTTTGGTTTATATTATCCCTCATGAAGAGTACAGAGAAAATAATTGCCTTTTCAAAACGATTTCAACAAGAACCCAGAAATCGAGTCTCATTGGGCAGATCTGTTTCACACGTTCCAGCTGGAATTTAGGGAAATTAGGGAAATTAGGGAGTTTAGAGAAATTAGGGCCCCCAGTTAAGAACGAGGAATGAGGATAGTGTGGGGCAAAGTCAACGAAGAGTTTTCAGAATATTCCCTCCTGAGAGGTCCCCCACCTCCCCTCAGATGGTGACTGAGGGCTGAAATTCAGCCTGAACTCCACTGGCATGATCCATGGGGACTGCATCTGCTTAGATGGGAAACATTTTCTCAGTTGCTTAAGGGCATTGTATGAGTTAACATCAGTTTGGCTTATTATCAGAAGAATGAATGAAAAACAGGAAGACCTAAATAAAATTATTCACTTCAGGGTACAATTTTTAAAAAAATCATCATTAACTTTGATTTTATTTTTCTTTATTCTCTCTTTTTCAATAGAAGTCTGGGTTGTGTTATGCAAAATGTGTGGGATTTAGAACACTAAGGTTAAAATATTGCCTTTGCCACTTTTCTTGCTGTGTGGATTTAGAGAGTTTTAACATTTCTCAGTCTCAGTTTACTTATAAAAAATTACCAAATTTCAGAGAAGTTAGAATATTAAATGAAACCTAGGAGTTCGGCACAGAGCCTGAGATATAATAGCAATTTAATTAAATTTTAATTAATTGTGCTGGTTTAAAAACCTGGACTCCAAAATCTTAGACACTTTTCCAAGACAGATGTAGGATCTATGCCTCCTTTCTTGAGAGAAGGAATGTGTGTAAATGCATTAATCAACAGGGTGACATCATCATGAGGCATCTGAGCGTAGGTCATGAAAAATCCTAAAGTTTTCTCCGGGAACGATTTCCAGAAGTCTCTCTTGGGAACTCTCTTTGAATCTGGCCACCATGCTGTGAGAAGCTCTGACACAAGGAGAGAAAGGTCTCCTTACAACCCATCCTTGGAAAGAATGCGGTTATAGTTAAAACATGAGGTGTCCCCCAAAACTCATGTGTGAGACAATGCAAGAAAGTTTAGAGGTGAATGACTGGGTTATGAGAGCCTTAACACAATCAATAAATTAATGCCCTGAGAGTGAATAACTGAGTGGTTAATTGAAGGCAGGCAGGGTGTGGCTGGTGAGGTGTGGGTCCCTGGAGGTATGACTTTGGGATATATATATATTTTGTATCTGGCAAATGGAGTAATTTTCTTTCCACTCCCTGTTGTCATGTCTTGAGCTGCTTTCTTCCACCATGATGTTCTGCTTCATGTCGAGCCCTGAGGAAGGGAGCCAGACTTTTATGAACTGAGACCTCTAAAACCATGAGCCCCCAAATAAAAGTTTCCTCCTCTAATTGTTCTTGTTAGGTCTTTTGGTTAAAGCAATGAAAAAGCTGACTAAACCAAATGACAAAGAACTTCAGGGCCATGATTTTCATATGCCATATATTTTGGAAAATACAATGATGAGTGTGAGTTTCCTACAAGTACTTATTTCTTTAAGGCTTGAATTTGTATAAATTTGGCTAACCAATTCCTAAAAAACAAATGCCAAATGTCTTCTTTGATATAAGGAGAACAACTAAGAACAGAGCAGGGAGAAAGAGCATGAGATGAAGAGTAACATTAAACAGGGACGAGAGGTGGGAGGGAAAGGGAGAGAGAAGGGAAATTGCATGGAAATGGAAGGAGACCCTCATTGTTATACAAAATTACACATAAGAGGAAGGGAGGGGAAAGGGGAAAAAAACAAGGGGGATAAATGAATTACAGTAGATAGGGTAGAGAGAGAAGATGGGAGGGGAGGAGAAGGAAGCGGGGATAGTAGAGGATAGGAAAGGCAGCAGAATACAACAGACGCTAGTATGGCAATATGTAAAACAGTGGACGCATAACCAATGTGATTCTGCAATCTGTATACGGGGTAAAAATGGGAGTTCATAACCTACTTGAATCAAATGTATGAAATATGATATGTCAAGAACTATGTAATGTTTTGAACAACTAATAATAAAAATTAAAAAAAAAATTTGGCTAACCTATGGTGTCCACTTGTTCAGTTAGACACTAATATAAATGCTACTCTGATGTTTTTTTTAAAATTTCATTTATTTATTTTTGTTTTAAGAAAGACAGCTTTATATTGCTTCTATTATTATAGAATGAAAATTCAATCTAAAAGTAAATAATAATTTTGAAAGAAAATAAAAATTAACATTGGTTCAGGTGTAATCATGTTCTAACTTAATTTTTAAAAATTAGTTATACATGACAGTAGAATGCATTAATGGAGTATAATTTCTCATTCTTCTGCTTGTACATGATGTAGAGTTACACAGGTCATAAAATCACATATGCATATAGGGTAATAATGTACAATTCATTCCACTGTCCTTCACACTCCCTTTTCTCCCTTCACTTCCCTCTGTCTAATCTAAACTACCTCTATTCTCCCCCACCCCTTATTGTGAATTAGCAACCACATATCAGAGAAAACATTTGGCCTTTGGTTCTTTTGGGATTGCAGATTACACTCTATAAAGTGGGTGGATCTAATCCAAGTAGTACTCATAAGGCCTTAAGAGTAAAGATGAGAAAGTTTTCTGAAGAAGGAATTCTCAAGACTGCAACATAGAAACAACTCCCCTTGGGCTGAATTTGAACCCAAGTCTACACAGCCTGAATTGCTATTACTGCAATGCCAGTCTGCCATCCTATTCTAATTTTCAGACTTGTCAGAACCCACTATGGCACGAGCCGGTTCCCAATTACTTAAAATATTTCTCTCAAATACACTAAATCTTATTGGTTTTGTTTTCTAGAGAATCCAGTTTAATACAGTAACTACACAATACTAACAATGACTGCAATCTTGCTAACACAGAATAATATAATTTCAACTATTGGATGATTTGGGTACTTGATAATTCAACCCATTCTTTAGAATTAGAGTGCTTATGTGTTTCTTAAATTATTATACATATGTGTTTAACTTTGTAACCTAAATAAGAACAGAAGCCTCATGATTCCCAATGATCATCTTATGTTTTCCATAACTCCCATTGAATAGAACCCAGCTCAGTAAATCTCTAGTGATTATTCTCTGGCAATATGTGAGCAAGTTTCCATGAGGAGTATAGAACTATAATTGTGAGGACTATTGCTCCCAACTAATCACATTTTCAACTGACTTTTTTTTGTTCCATTGTCTCATTATGTAAATGTCATTATTGTGCAATTAATATTTGCAGGTAAGAGTGGAATAATCGTTTCCCCTGTTTACAGAGAAATTTGTGATCTGTCGGTTGGAGATATTAGGTGACTCACACATATTCTCTGTGGGGGGTTTATTAAGGATGTAGCTTTATGAATTAATGAATTGCTTCAAGTCATCCATCCTCCCCCTCATCCTTCACTGACCTTTATGGATCCTGTGTCTAGCTGATTTTCATTTTGTCTCATCTTTACCTAGCTGACAGAATCAACATAATTTCCCCAAAATTTCTATGTAATCCTTCCTATTAAAAATATTAAAACTGCATTTTAAAAAGAACAGCAAATGTTATAATGCAAAAATTTACCAGAAATCAGAAGACCTAGGTGTTGGTCCTGGATCTAGTTTCTTTCACTAAACAGATAGGAGTCTCTAGTCTCACATCTTCACAACCTCAGTTTTAATCTGAAAAATGACCAGTTTCAAGATTTGGATTCTATTACTTGGTGACTACTAAATTTTTACTTGGAATCATTTCTAAAGCAATCTTTTTGCCAAGCTCCTACAGGGAGTCATTGCAAAGAAGTTGCTAGGGAAAAGCAGCTGAGATGTATCTAATTCATGATTTATAATTTATTATCAACAGTTTCAGGGAAAGAAAAGCAACTAGCAGATGGTGGGATGGAGGAGTGAATTTTTAGAAGGTAAAAAAGGGATTATATGTCCATATCTTAAGTAAATCATATAATTTTTTTAAATTAAAAAAGGAGTAAACTGGACAATTGCTCCTGGGGTGCCAGAGATATTATAGCAAAAGCATTAACTTTTGCTGGATAAAAAGAGCAAAGTCCCAACTTAGGGACTTCTAGGTGACTAAATAGTTGAAGCATTAATAGGGCTGTAAGAAAATTTTTCATCTAAGGAAGAAGTTTAAAGATTTGGTGGCATTAATTTCATTGATAAAGGGAGGAGATTCTAGAGTGCATCCATGTGAATTTGCCTCAGATCTTTAGGATTAAAGATCTTGAGACTATTTTGGAAAAAATGGAATAAGTTCTCTTCTTCCCTTTGCTCCTGAATGAACACTAGCCCAAACTGTTTTTCCAGTATTCTTTCTGAACTAGTGGACTGGAGTCCTTTCTGAATATCTGGCCCATTGCCTACCAAGCTTTGCCTTATGGCTTTATTTCTTGTTTAGAATACCACTACCCAATGGGCATCTGCTGAATCCTAACTGATCTGAAGCCCAAATGGGCAATCTAATTTCCTGACAGGGAGAGTCCATGCTATTAAAAATTCAGTTATTTCAATCTGCATCTGTTTAAAAATAGGAGGTTTCTTTTAGCATGACTACTGGGAAGATACCCGTGGCAGTATACAATCTATAAGTTCAACATGTGTTCTAAGCATCGAAATCTCTTTGAGATGTCTTTGGAGATCTGATGAAGAAAGACAGCCTATGAAATGCAAGGCTCTTCACATGCATTTGCATATTCTCACAGTTATTTTGAAATAGATGTTGTTATGCTCATTTGACAAAGAAGAAACTGAGGATGAAACTGAGGGGCTGGGATTGTGGCTGAGTGGTAGCATGCTTGCCTAGCACATATGAAGCACTGGGTTTGATCCTCAGCACCACATAAAACTGAAATGAAGATGGTGTGTCCATCTACAACTAAAAAATAAATATTAAAAAAAGGAAGAAGAAACTGAAGCTCAGAGAGCTTACAATGTCAGAAGTTAGAAGTAAAGAAAGGGGTCCTCAGTGTTCAAGCATAGCATGCTGAGTTCTTTCCCTTGTGCTGCTAGGCCTGCATGTCTCTGAATGAATCACTTCATTTGCTGTGTCATTTTGCTGTGACTAAATTAAAAATTATAATACATGGCTTATAAGATTGTCATGTATTTAATGAAATATAGTTACAATGGGCTAAATCTTGTAAGGTTAACTTTTTGAAAGAATCCAAAGGTAGCTAGAAGATCAAGTCATTGAGCTAAAAAATATCTTTTTAAAAAAACAAAAATCACCACATTCATTTGAGGCATTTATTTATTAATAAAATAGTTTGCCAAGTTCTTAACTTTGTGCTTTATGAACAAACTACCTTCTATTCCCCTATTCTACATTCCCAACTGTGAAGAGAGTACATTACTTTATTCTCAGGTTTTATGGAGGAGCCACTTAATTTCTAATTCTGACAAATAGGACTCTAAAATGATATACCCATGACACTTTTCAAGTACTACTGACATAGTCTCCTATGACTATGATTGACTTAGACTGACAGCATGGTAAAACTATTCTTCCCTCCTCATTTGCTCTTTGTGGTAGACTAGGTTCTAAATGGGTGTGTTTACTTGAGTGTTGAGCAATACTGCTGAAATAATGTCAGAAGAATCCCATTTTAAGAACTGTGTTTCCAGATTACTTTAAATATCTCCCAGTGTGTTAATAAAATGCAGAGCTGAAACTAGGCATTTTTGTGCTGGAAGAAATTTTTCTCTAGAGGAAAAATTGCTTTATTGACAGATTCCTTTGAAATCCTCAGAGCAAAACTCGTTTGAAGCAAGAATCATTTCTTGCTTTTTTTTTGAATATGCAAGTGAAATACCTATTTTGCTTAAGAGATCTTAGTTTTAATAACTTTATTAGCTAATAATTGGTATGGATTAGTACTCAGCTAAGCATTTTTCCTTTATTATCACAATCCTATGGGGCAAGTACAATTGTTTTCATTTATAGAAAAAGGAAGAAAGGATCAGAGAAGCTGATGTTTTGCTTGATTTGACACAATTACAAAGTGTTAGAGCTGCAGTTTGACCCAGGCATTTTCATTTTCAAGGTCAGCACTCTTACCTCTGTGCTCTGCTGTCACTTTCTAGGGCCTTGTGGTCTCTGTGTTGCCAGATCTTTTGAACCCAAGACCATCTTCCTGAGACTTACAAGAATAAGTTTTAATTTTCTTTGTAACATTTGTTACATTGTTTGAAAGTAATGATGCTTACCTCTCAATTTCTTTCTCTTTTTCTTGGACAATTTGAAAGAATTTTTAGTATTTGAAATTGGTTTTAGTGATTTACACATATTTTGGTTGATCTTTTTTCACTATTTTTTTCCTTTGTCTTCCATGAGTATTTCTTATATATTGGTTCACGAATCACTGAATGGGAAAATACAGTTACTGAATTGAAATTCAACACTAATGACATAAAATGTAAGCAGTCAGTTTAGATTTTCTTGGTTTAAATCACAGGCTTAGAATTTTTAAAGCTATTTTTATACAAAATAGTCATATAACAATAAGAATAAATGAACTAATAAATACAAAGTCAGAAATTATTAGCTTTGAGTTATCTTTGAATTTTCCTTTTGTTTTATTTTGTACAGTAGAATAAATCTTTGGCTCCTTTTACATCTTTTTCTTCTCCTCTTTGTTCTTTTTCTCCTCCTTATTGCTTACATTTTAACGCCTACAATGAACCATGATGTGATTTGCCATATCTCCATAATGATTTTATAAGGACTGGCTAACTAATTGATTTGTAGGAAAGAAATGTTACCACCTAGTGGAATGAAATACTTTCTCTATTCTTTATGGAAGGAAACTTTTGCTTATAAAACACAATTAATTTGGGGGAATAATTGCTACAGGTAGCTTCTTAAAACAAGCCTTTCTAGAGAGTGTGGAAATCAAGCCGAAGAAAATTCTTTATATGTTATACCATGATTTTTTTTAAAGAGAGAGTGAGAGTGAGAGAGAGAGAGAGAGAGAGAGAGAGAGAGAGAGAGAGAGAGAGAGAATTTTTTAATATTTATTGTTTAGTTCTTGGCGGACACAACATCTTTGTTTTTATGTGGTGCTGAGGATCGTACCCGGGCCGCACGCATGCCAGGAGAGCTCGCTACCACTTGAGCCACAACCCCAGCCCTGTTATACCGTGATTAGAAGTGAAAAATGGAGGGTGGAAAGTACAGATACAAAATTATTAACAGAGGTTTCTTTTGGGTCATGGGAATGTTTGGTGTGCTGACAGGTACCACTTAACATTATGTATTTAATATAAATTATTATTCTATGTTTATATATCTTATATATAATTTTACATACTATATGTGATGATCATTTATTAATTTCTAATACATTCAAATTCTGACAAATTTCATAGTTCTCTGAAAAATATTTACGCTAAAATCAGAGAGAATCATGTTTAAATTTTTTCTATTTCACTTCTGAACATGAATTCATTAATGTAAACATAGGGCTTTGAATATTATTTTAGAAATTGGGTAATCTCATTTCTGTGCAGAAAACCTAGATATTTTTAATCTAATAAAATAATTGAGTAAAATACAACCTTAGTTTTATTTGTAGTTTTATTGATATTAATGTCATGTGGCAATTATATTTTGACAAACACTAAATACTATGTAACAGAGTGTGTTGGAGGTAAACATAACTTTTAGGTTGCACATGGATACTAAACATAAGGTCCCACTTAAAAGTTATTATGATATTATCAAGTCCATCTTTCCATAATATCAGTTTTGAAAGTTTTTCTTATTGAAAAATTGTGTCATTATCACTGCTGTGGTGAATGTAAGTTGTCCTCTCTAAAACCCATCTTGAGGCTTTGTCTTCAATGTAACAGGATGGAGAAGGCAGGGGGCCATTTAAGAGGTAATTAGGTCATGGAGGTTACACCCTCATAAAAGGCTTAATGTCATATCCTGTGAGAATAGCTAGTTCCCGTTAGGAAGTGGGTCAGCTCCTTTCTTCCCTTCCTCTCACCCACATTTGCCTCTCTTCAGCATAATGCTGCTTGCTCTTCTGCTATCTTCCAGGAGCTGAGCTGCCCCAAGATCCTCCCCAGAAGCCAAGAAGATGCCTGTTCCCTGCCCTTGGACCTCCAGAACAATTAGCCTCATTTCAAGTCTAAGATATCTTGTTATAGCAAGAAAAAATGGTCCCAAACAGTTGCCATAGACAAAATTTTACCATAAAATTGAAAATAAAGATGAAGCGAATATATTTTTCTAATTTATGAGAACTGCTACTCAGGTGAACACAGGAAAATCAAGGAACTCTTAGATGAAATTTTTGGAGATTTTGTAAAATACAAAAAAAAAAAAAAATTCCCTTAACAATAGCCGTAGCAGTAGCAGCAATGGCAGCTAACATTTATTGAATGATTGTTAGTGTGGTGGGTGCTTTTTGTGTATTATTGTATTTAAGTTAACAATAATATTATAAGATAGGCTGTGATATTATCCATATTTTATAGATAAAGAAACAGAAGCTCATCCAGGAATGCTGGTTGACAGATGAATGAGAAGCTTTGTGTACTCAGTGCCAAGGGCAGGGCTGTGAATCATCACACTTGTCGCCAGTGTTGTGGTGTAGTGGCATAGAAGACTGGGTCTTCCTCAAATTAGCCTTTTCCTTCCATATATACTCTGGACTTTTAACACATGAGCTATATTAAGGCCATATGTCAGAAGATGGCCATTGTTTAAGGTGTTAATAACATTTTATTGAAGAATTAATGAGTATGAGAACATTATGTACATTAAAAACTACTTTTTTTAACGCATTTATGGAGTTATAGCAACATGTTTCATGATTAAGTTTGGAGAAGATTTATCTTCTTCACTGTTGTAAATAAAATCCATGGCCAGTCTTGTGTGCAGAAGAGGGCTGGGCTTACTAATTTCAGAGAGGATGAAAGCATTGGAGACTTTACAGCTGAAAAAAAGTCATCAAGACAAAATTATTCTGAGTTTTCTAGACAGAGGCTTATCTCATTTTTCCTTGAACACCTCCAGCAATGAAATATGCTCTTCCTCCTACCACATCACATTTCATTTTAACAACTCTTGTTCTTTTTTTCAATTGACTCCAAATATATATCTGTAATTTCCACCTCATTCTTCCTTTTTCCCCCAATGAATATCCCAAATGTTTTCTTCTTCTGGCTTTCATTTCCTATTTCTCCCACCCTCAATTATTCCCTATATAACTGGTTTCTAGGTTCTGTGTCATTCTGATTGATTTTCACAGTATATGCTCCATATTTTCTAAACATCAACAACAACAAATCGTGTATACGGCTCCAAGTCAAAGTGCATTAAGTACTGTTAGTACATTGCAGAATAAAATAATGCTATCATTTTCCTTTATCTGTATACTGTATAGATAATTTGTAGAGACTAAATAATTAATAGAGACTGAAAATGATAATTTCCTGCAAATATTCAAAGGGCTGCTTTAAAAACTTTAGGTATTAAGAAATATTTATGAGGGAATTGGGACTGGAAAAAGGATTTAAGCTGTTGCTTGATGGAATCATGAAATCGTTGAGAAGTTTGAGAAGGAATCTTCTGAGAGGAAGAATCTCTTTCATATACTGAGTCTAAAGAAAATGTCTGACTATGGTATCACCATTAATATCTCCTTTTGAAGATCGGAGACCTACAAAGACCTTGTGAGTCCCATTGATATCCTAGGGCATCAAGAACTAATATCAGTAAGTTGATTATAGACATTTCATTTTGTTGCATTTACATCTGGCTTTTGAGGGAATATTTTTGTTCTGGTTTAACCAGTTCTTAAGAAAATTTAAACACTAATAATAGCAGAACTATAAAGTGCAGCATAATATTTCTTTAAACAGTTTCATAATACAGCCTATCACTTCATACTGAATACTTAGATTCATTTTAAAACTTGTCAGGGTAGCTTTAATCTCATTTTTAACCATGATAAATGGAGAATTCTTAATATTAAGAACTTAGTAATTGTTAAATGTTATAATGTAATGAATTACATAGAATCAATTAAAGCCATTTAACAATACTTCCAATAAATAAGCATGATTAAGGTCCACAAAATTTGTTTTCGAGTTCAGTTAATTAAAAAGAAAGGAGCTCTTCCTTCATTGTTTTCAACAAAACAGTTATTTAATTCCTGCCAGTAGAAATGATTGTTTCCCCAGAATTCTAATTAAAATTCTACTTTTGTAGTTTATTCTTTTTTTTTAAAGAGAGAGAGAGAGGGAAGAGAGAGAGAGAGAATTTTTTTAATATTTATTTTTCAGTTTTTCGGTGGGCACAACATCTTTATTTTATTTTTATGTGATGCTGAGGAATGAACCCAGTGCCCCACACATGCCAGTAGAGTGCATTACCCCTTGAGCCACATCCCTAGCCCCTGTAGTTTATTCTTTTAACCTCTAAACAATATACTTCCTTAATGTGCATTTGAACATGCAAATTACAGTTCTCTATAACATATGGATTTATATTTTCCCAGTGTAAGCTGAAGTTTGTTTGTGTGGAAATAGTATGTTGTTTTCCTCCACTGCGGATTTTCAGATGGGCAAGGGTATGAGGCCAGGTTTATCTTGGAGGGAAATTTGTCTTCAGTGTTTCTGTCTTGTCTATTACAAGCATAGTTTATTTTTGTGTTTGACAGATTATCTTCCTTATGAAAATTTTTTTCTGTCACCTAACCACTCTGTTCATTAATTTCTTTATCTGTAAAATGGGAAAAGTGATTCCATCCTCAGAGCCCGCTGTATTAAATTTTGAATATATTCTGGCACATGATGAATAAATGTAGCTTTCATTATATTTATTGGAAACTGGTGCCAGGAGTCCTGAAACAGGATACCAGCTGAAGCCATGCTACCTAATCAATATGACAGATATTCCCCCTACAGAATCCATTTATAATGGTCATTTTTCTGACATAGAATAACAACAATTTGGTGTCTTTTCCCCCCTCTGTGTGTTCTTTTGCCCTAGTTGGGCAAAAGCATTTGAATTAAAGAAATATCAAGCAGGAAAAATATGTTCATCAGGTACAAGTATATTAAAAGAAGAAAAACTACTTTAAAATTTTGCTCTTAAATTTACATTAATTTATATCATTTTAATTAAATATTTTATTTTTTCCCCAATCTCTGTGGAATCTACCTTGATTTTTAATATCATAGTCCATTGGTTGATGCTATTAAATGAAAAGAATATATTCTAGAGCTATTGTAACATAAACCACTCACAGAAAGGCTGAGCATTTTACTTGAGCTGAGAATCCATAATATGATAATTCACTCTTAAAAAAATGAAGATGTTTCATCTTCACATCAACAAAAAATCCAATACTGAAATTCCAGAATTTTCCATACAGAACCCAGAGGCAAGATGTTCTCATTATTTTTTGATGAAAATAAAGTTCTATATTCATTAGGACCATTCACATTGATTGCTTCTGTTTATGTATCAGGGATCTAACATATAGTATAATCTATTACTAATTATGATGAATAGGTGATGTAAAATTTGGAAAATATTGCCAGATAATTGTATTGTTTTTATCAGCATGAATTCAGGAAATGTAAATTGAGAAACTCATAAACTATTTCCAGAGTATTCATCTGGATTCTTTTAGAGTTTACTATTGTGAATGGAAATGATATCTGTGTGCTAACCCACAATCCTGACAAAAGACATCATGATATGATATGAAATATCTATGCAGTTTGAATTGTGTTTACTACTGGTAGAGAAGACAATGGAAAGAACGTACTGCTAATACACATGCTCAGTACTTGACAATACCACCCCCTCAATGTGGGTGGGGGGGTGGGGGGGGGAAGAAGGAAGGAAAGGAAAAAAAAAAACCCTTAGAAATCGAAAATCTAGACCTGTCAGCCTGTCAGGTGTGGACTGACATTCTGTCCAAGACTTACAATTTTCTTAAATCTCAAGTTTTCTTTGATTGTGAAGAATGGACTTCTAAATATAACTCCATAGACTCCCAATGCTTACTAGATTTGGAAACATATGACTTTTTTCTTGTTTCTAAAATAGGAGACTGCCAAAGGATGAGCACTTGCCATCATCATGTTCATTTGAAAGAATGTGCCATAGACTTTGAAAGTAACTCTAAAAGGGGACTAAAAAAGCATGAACAATGGAAGCTTAATAGAATTGTGTATCGTGGGCTGACAACATCACTCACAGTTAATTATGCATTTGTATTCTATCCTTTTTCCAAAAATTTTGAGAAAGACTAATATTCATTTGGAAATTTAAAAAAAGCCAGTCATATAACTTTATTATATTATTATCATACCTACACTCTAAGAATGTTTACTATTTCATATTAATAAGATAAATACAGTAAATTCTTTCCACAATTAATTCTTCCCTTTTTTTCTTTACATATGGATTTATATAAGAAACATTCACTGTTATTTAAATGGTACTTTAAGTGATTTATTTTTTAAGGAGGGATAGTTATGTGAAGTAATTAGTCTGTTCATTTGCTTGCTTTCATCTAAGCCAAAAAAATATACCTAAAGAAATACCACTGGTCAAAAATCAGGTAGTTAGTGGATGTTACATATGTTGCATATTACATAAGTATATAAAGTTTGGTGTAGTGTCAAGAACTTTGAATCCCAGCTCTGTCACCTGCTTTGTAATCTCAGAACAGTCAGTTAGCGGATGTGACCCACATTACAAGACTGATGTGAGGAGTAAAAGCTGAAATTGAATCAAGTGCCTGACACATGGTACAGCAACTGTATTAGTCAGGGATCTTCAGAGGGACAGAAGCAATAAGATACATATATATGATAAATAGATATAGATGGAGGGGAAGAAATTTATTAGGGAAATTGGCTCTTATTATTTTAAGTAGGAATGTATGTGTGTGTTTGTGCGTGTGCGTGTGTGTGTACATTTATATATGTATATGATATGAAATATCTATGTACATATATATGTACACATGCACACACACACATCTGTCTATATTTACATCCATCCATCTATTTATCTATCTATCTGTCTATCTACCTATTTATCCATCCATCCAAAGAGAAAGCAAGAGAGGATTTATTAGGGAAATTTGCTCATATGATTATTTTTTTCCTTTAAAAAAACAATTAGAGCTTTATAGTTATACACAGTAGTTGGGTGCATCCTGCCAAAATCATACAATATCTTGATTTATTCATGTATTGACAAGTATCTGGGTTGATTCCATAATTTAGCTATTGTGAATTTTGCTGCTATTAACATTAAGGTGGTTGTATTCACTGCACTATGCATTTTTTAGATTTTTTTGAGAAAAATACCAAGGAGTGGGATAGCTGGTCATATGGTGGCTCCATCCTTAGTTTTCTTTTAAATTGTTTTAATTAGAGTTTTATGCTTATACTTAGTAATTGTGTTTATCCCAACAAATTCACACATTCATGAAAATTGATTTCTGTTTATGATCCCCACTGTTCCCTCGCCCTTTTCTCTCCCATCGTTTCCTACCCCCTTCTCCTTCCTCTATTAGTCTTCCTTTCACCCATCTATTAATTTTCATTTGTTTGGTTCTTTATGTTATATTATCCTTTTCTCTCCCTTTCCTTTATTTTAGTCTAGCTTCTGTATACGAGAGAAATCATTTGACCTTTGAGTTTCTGAGTTTGGCTAATTTCATTTAACACCCTTATGACTTGTGGAGAAGGCTACAAGACAGTCTGCTAAATCAAGGAAATCCTAAGAAACTGCCTTTCTTCCTCTTCCTGCAGTGCAAAGAGTCAGAGTTCCATTTGCCTAGTTCACTCCAGATTTTCCCCTATAGTTTTTCTTTCCAACTTTTGAAACTTCCTATATATAGTCTACCATCCAGCTCAACAAATACTTGTTCCTTTGAATTAATCTGTATTCATAGTGATGAAGAGTGGTTAGGAACTAACCAGAATGACTACTTTCTCCAATATGACACATTGTGTCCAAAAAGAAACAGATTTGGAAAAGCATAGTGCAAGCTTCTGAATAGGTATGCAGACCTTCGAGAGGGCAGTTGCATGGTAATGGAAACTCCTTGTTCTCATCTGAGAGACTCCATGATCAGAAAAGGGGCTATTGAATCTTCAGTGGTTGAAAGTTATGATCATGTGTAAAGGACACACAACAACTAAGAACCTTACCCATGTAAGTATCTATCTGAAAACAAAAAACCAAAATAACACCCAATAACAGAAAACTATCTTAATCTATAATACCACCCTTACACCTACAGAGTCTTTGCTCTGCTCTCATTGTCTACTATCTTATTGTCATATTCTCCATGGGACAAAAGGATCTGTGGTTCCAATGGGCCAGGGCTTTGTAGTCCAGACATCATCTCCTCATCAAGACCATATTTTGAGTATTTGGGATCCCCAAATGTCTTTACCAAACCCTGCTGAACTTACTTGCTGTGTCTGCATGAGTCTTTTCCCTGAGCTGGACCTCAAGCAAGATTAATGAAAGGTTGGTACAAAGGAGGAACTTCACTAATGGTGAATAAATTACTTGGTGTAAGGGATGTCTAAGGAGTGGCTGGTTGTGGGTGGGGGATGTTGGTAAACCTTAGATGTTCAGGTTGGGACAGAAACACCTGTGGAATGAAAATCTGCAGCATGGGGGACAAATTCAGGTACAAAGAAATAGTAACTTTCACATGGGGTTGGATTTTCCCTCACTGCTACACATTCTTGAGTGGTGATCTGAGAAGACAAGGAGCTGTAAGGCAGGATTAAATAGCACATTTTATTTAATAATTTATGGACTTGATTTATAGCTTTAAACATCTAGATGTACATTGTGAGTTTATGTTTAGCTCTTGCCCTAAACTCCCCAAAGATTGGGGTAGGGGGGATTGGTTCTATGTAGAAATTTATCCTGAAAAGGCCAACCAGAGACATGAGTCTTCAGCTTACTTGGCCTTCTCATATACTATTTCTATTTGAAAAGAAAATATAACAGTCCAAAGTTGGCATTGCAAGTTTCATTTACTGTCTGCTATGATTGCTGCCCTTTACTTGAAAGGGTTTATCTTGTGGCCCTAAAAAGCAAATGCAGAGTGACACAGGGTATCTCTTGTGCCAGTTACAACAATTACGATTACTGACCACTCTGAATTCCTGGATGCTGAGAAATATTGACAGGACCTCCTAACCTTAACTTTACCATTAATTGCTATAGAGCTGTCTGGCACTTAGTCTCTCAGACTGAAGTCAGAGAATTTTAAACTT
Organism: Ictidomys tridecemlineatus; assembly: GCF_052094955.1. Classification (NCBI taxonomy): domain Eukaryota; kingdom Metazoa; phylum Chordata; class Mammalia; order Rodentia; family Sciuridae; genus Ictidomys; species Ictidomys tridecemlineatus. The sequence goes on from NW_027521443.1 coordinate 146,051, forward strand.
GAGGTTCAACATAATGGAGAAATAAGAAAAATAAGGAGAACTGTAAAAAAAAAACTGTGCTTAAAATTCAAAGAAATATTACTAGTTAATTTTGGAAAGATGTTGGAAAGAAAGATAAATTTTTATAAAACATTTGAAAAATTGGCTAGTTAATAATAGAACTGCTATACAGAGTGGGAACAACTTTTTCAAAGACTAATTATACTTGAGGTTGGTACATCAAAGCTCATGATTTCATGGGTACAGTAATAGCAACACCTATTTATGCACAACTTGTTATTTGAGATTCTTAAAATGATAAATAGCTGCTATTTGGAATCTGTCTCTTTTCTGAATACCAAAATGACAGTACAGATCAGAATTCCATGGTTCATCTAATGCTTGAGTCTTGTTTCCTGTTTAACTGTTTGAGTCTTTATTTTCCTGATAATGACGACTAAAAGGAAAGTTTTGTTCTTTGTTTGTGGAATTGTATTCATACCAGACAAGACTTCTTTATTTTCCCCCTAGCATTCTTTTCTTATAAAGATTATGAAGGAGTGACAAGAATTGTTCTTGCTTTTATGTTCTGGCATTGTTTATTTTCAAATTTTGTTGGTATGTGAACCGAGGAGGAAAGGATCTATATTTATATTTTGCCCACAGAAATGATAATAATTAGATAAATATCTCAAAATCTACCTATGTTTTTAGGATATACTGATAAAATGGTTATATTATCATCTTCAAGGTAAAGGATAAGATAATTCTCTGCCAAAAAAAAAAAAAAAAACAGAAAAGGGAGATGAGTGGGAGTAGGGGGCTTCTAGCAACTCTAAAACAATACAATAATAAACTTTGATACAGGATTTAAAAATCCTGCCTCATTGTATTTATCTATTGTTTATCTAGTATTGTCTAACAGGTCAGTGTTTATAATTGTTTTTTTCTCTTTTTTATAAATGTTCTGAAGCTACTGATTCAATTTTTTAAAAATATAATGTCTAAAAAACTAATGCACACAAAGAAGCTTCCAAGTGTCCTTGGTAGTTGTTGGGAATGCACCTTGAGTTTTTGGGAAGTGGTGGCAGGATGTGATGAGAAATTATGACTATACATGGTGAATGTAGGAATACCGGACGTGGATAGGCATAGCTCACTGTCCTTGGTTTTTGGCTGGCACCTTTATAATGAAAGACAGAATAATAAGAAATGAATATAGCAAAGGCTGTTTAAAGTGACACTGGATTTTTTTTTCTAACTGAGTGTTGTGGTAACGACATTGAGGACCTGTGGGTACAGCTTGGTACTAGGACCTTGATTTGGGCTGGGGAATTGGCACTTTCATCCACCACTGCCTTTGCACCATTAAAGTTTCAGTGCCAACAATGAAGAAGATCAGTAATGCCTTAGCATTTTATAAAAACATTTTTTACTTTAAAGATGCCTCCAAAATGTCTGAGGGCGTGCACATCAAAATCTGAGAGCTGTCGTTCTGAACCAAGGGGTTTACAATGCTTGACTTTGACCTTTAATCACATCAAAAACTGGAACAAGCTAAGAGATTATCTTGTTTCTTAAATAGTCTTAAGAACACACAAACTTTTTTTGGTTTAAAATGTTTATGTTGGGATGGGGTTGTAGCTCAGGGGTAGAGTGCTTGCCTAGAACATATAAGGTACTTGTTTCAATCCTCAGCACCACATAAAAATAAATAAATTAAATAAAGGTATTATGTTTATCTATAACCAAAAATATTTTTTAAAAGTTTATGTTAATAAAAATGCAAACTTCTCTTTAATAAACTGACTTGTAAAGTGGAAAGGGGGATAATAGAATATCTTTTTACCTCAATTAAAATAAGTAGTTTTAGTATTTTAAATAGTCTTTTAGGAAAAATGTTACATATTCACATTTCAAAATTTTGATGTAATATTACATTTTAGTGGTCTGCAGAAAGTATTTCATTACATTATGAGCTATATTTCTTAAAAGTGATTTTAAAAACAGCAACTGATATTTCAGAATGGCAGTCAATTTATAATCAGAAAGAGGGCTAGATGGTAGTGCAAGAAATACTATATTGAAGATGGGAAAAGTTGGAAAAAGTGGTTCAGAAATTCTTGCACTGAGGAAGAAAAAGACACATGAGAAACAAAACTTTATGGCACTCTTACTCTCTGTTAACTGATACATAATGAAAAGACAGGAGACCAAATAGCATCTACCTGAACCTGAATAACTTTAGTTTCTAACACTGGGAAAGAAGAATTCTCTCAGTTACAGAATTTTGTCATGAGGATCTTTGTCAGAAGCTAGAAGCTGAAGAGAACTTATGATTCATGTTGGCATAATGTAATCCATGGATTTGTCCTACATTTAGATGATCCTTGTTGCTTTGTGAAGCTTTCTCTAGAGCCCCAATTCACAGATTAGTTTTTCTACTTCTTCTCTGTTTTGGCTAAAAGAAAATTGGAAAAGAGAATGAGGAATAAGGATTTGAAGCATATATTAGTTAATACCACATATAAGTATTGGTGTATGCATTATTAGCAACAGACATTTCCTGTTAAAGAAAGTTGGCATAAAGGATTAGGCTTAGTTGCAACAAACACATATCATGTAGGTAGTACTTGTTTGAACAAGATGGAAACTTATTTCTTTCTCACATAAAAAAAAAAAACAACTAAAGTTGGCAATTCAGAAATTGTCCAGGGCTGGAATTGTGGCTCAGTGGTAGAGCACTTGCTTGGTATGTGTGAGGGCCTGGGTTTGATCCTCAGAACCGCATATAAATAAATAAAATAAATGATGCATTGACAAATAAAAAAAATTAAAAAAAAGAAGTTGTCCAGATGATTACCATGGATTCCAGGATTCTAGTTTCTGTATTTCTTCTCTATATCTCAGTATTTAGTTTATTTTCAACTTTACCTGGTAATTATTTAAGGTTCCTGGAGTTCCATATATTATTCACATCACAGGCAAACAATAAGAATAAATGGAAGATTATATTCTTATTTAGGGAGACGCACACAACCTTTTTACTAAACAGCTAATTGGCTCAAATTTAGTCTCAAGTTTCATAGTCCAGCTACATGGGAAGGTGCAGTTTTATTTTTCAGTTAGACACATGGATACCTGGAACAAAATTAAGGTGGTTTGACTCTGCCACAGGAATAATATTTGCTTTTATAAACAATCAAATAATTTTCATCCTTAAATATTCAATTGGTAAAAAATATTTTCACAGTGCTATTTAAATCCATGACTTCTAACTCCAGAAATTTGAACTTAAAACTAAATGATTAGATTTTAAAATTAGTAAATAGTTGAGCTTTTTGTCTTTGAAAATAGCAATTCTGTACTATGTTCTCTTTAAATCATGCAATTAAAAAAAAGTTGTCATTTTATGATGGCAAATGATATTTAAAGATATATAAAATACTGATCGAGTATTAAAAGGAAAATGTGAGAGATGCACTAAAGTCCTGATAATATAATGCATCATTCCTATGAATGAATACTATTGCTGAATAATGGAGTTACCAATTATTCCTAATCCATGGAAATGTTCATTTTGTTGTTTTGGTTGCCCAACCTCAATACTAGAGAATAGAGAAATCATGATAAAAGTTGTGTATCAGATAAAAGATATAAGACTGATTCCTTCCTCCCTTTGCAATGGAAAGTCTAATATCAAGATAAATTGCTAACCCTGACTGCTAATGTAAATTACATAGAGAATATCAGTGATGAATATTTGTATCAGAGTGGGATAAATTAAAACTTTTGGATGATATTTCAGCACAACAAGGTGACAGCTGCAGTCAAATTTACTTAAAACTTTGAAATAGAAAGAAGAGGAATGATTGCAAACTCAGAGAAAGGCCATAATGCTTTTTGAGAAGGAATCTTAGTTTAAACTGCTGTTTTGTTATCAACAGAAGTTCAGAGATCAATAGCACGACCAGTGTAACTCCACATTGTGCACAACCATAAGAATGGGAAGTTATACTCCATGTATGAATAACGTGATGAAATACACTCTACTGTCATGTGTATCTAAAAAGAACAAATTAAAAATTTTAGAAAAGGTGTATGGCCTGATAGATATAAGCAATGCATATAAAATTATTTCTCAGTCTCTAACTGCCTTTCTGTATTTGCTTCAAAATTTTTCAGAAAGACCCTCCATGAGGTTGGGATACAACCAAAGAGACTGTGGCCTCACAAGACTCTGAATGTTTAAGATCATAGAGAAAGAGAATATTTCCTAGAGCTCTGGGAAAATGTCAGGGAGAATTCTGATTGGCTGTATTGGGTAGAAACCAACTGCATCTCATGGGCAAGGTTCTGTTTCTGTCTGTTTGTCTGTCTTTCTCTTTCTCTCCCTCTCCCGCCATCTCTCTCTCTTTCTCCCTCTCTCTCTCTCTCTCTCTCTCTCTCTCTCACACACACACACACATGCACTTACAATGCACTATGATTTTTATATTTTATTCTATTTTAGTTTGTGGGATGCAGTTATATAAAATCCAAATTTAGAATGGCAAGACAGAGTATTGTTAATTTTATATATTGAATATTTTAGTAATTTTCAATATTAACTAAAAATTAAAAATTAAATAATTGAGAAAATTGTATTTCATATTATTTAAGAAAATTACTCACTTTTAGGTTATTTTCTTTAAGGTAACTTGTAATTAATAAAAGTTTTACTTCAGCCCCTGAAAAAAATACTGAATAAGGGTACAATTCACTTTGAATAGTCCTAAAACTATAGAAATACTGCCATGGGTGTTTTTTTATTGATTATATGTGCAGATTATCTTTATTCACTGCCTCTCTCATGAGATATTAGTTTGTGCTTATAATATTTTATGCTCTAGATAACTTGATTGATTTTGAGCAAAGTTGGTACAACATAGATTCTTTGCTTAAGGAAAATTCATTAGAAAGGCTTTCACCTGACATCAATCAGATTTTATTGAGAGCTTTATATAATTCCTTTTGATATAGTATCTCATTTCATTAATAATATAGGAATATATACCAGATTCTGAAATGCAATGCAAGCAAAGCTATAAACATAATTCTAAAACACATACAAATGTCAATTCACCTTGATTTCAATGAACTTGATAAATAATCATAACTTAAACATACACTGTATATATATGTATATATATTTATACATTTATATATTACATAATTACTGTTATTATTATTTTTTTCTTACTGACAACCACCTAAGAACTCTTGAGACTTGACAAGATGAAGAGCAGAGGGGAGGGCCAGGACTCCATAGCTAGGTGGCATAATAACAGTATGGAAAGAAGGGTTTGGGGGTATGAAGGATAGCAGGATCAGAGCACAGAGCATATACCAGATCCTATAAAAACTCAAGTCAGATGTATAGATTATGGTATGCAAAGTGTGTGTTTATTGATGGTTCTCTAATATGTTCAGTTCCCACAGGTGAGCAAGGAGTTTACCAGAAGGAACATAAACCACAAGCAGCTGTACCATGGAAGGATACCAGGGATAAGGAGGGAAGGAATAGAGTGGCCAGAAGCAGGAGTGTGGCCCTGTCATCTCTAGGAGTAAACATGAATCTGCCAAAAAAAAAAAAATCTTAGTTTCTATTCATTTGGAAATGTCTTCATTTTGTCTTGATTTCTGAAAAAAAACAAAAAAACAATAATGTCTTTACTTACATTTTTTTTATCTTACACATGTAGGCTATACAACATGATTTTTTAAAAGTGCTTTGTTCATAGCAAAATTGAGCAGAAGGCACAGGTCCCCCATATCTCTCCTGCCCCCAGACATCTAGCTTCCTCCATTATCAATGTTGTTCATCAGGGTGGAACAATTGTTACAATTGATGAACCCACACTGTCACATCATTATTATGCAAAGTCTCCAGTATACCTTAGAGTTCACTCTTGTTGTTATGCAGTCAGTGGCTTTGGATAAATGTATGATGACTTGTACTCACCATTATACAATTGTACAATGTCTTAAGTATTTTCTGTGCTCTACTTATCCATCTTTCCCTTCCTTACAGCCCTTGGCAATCAGAGATCTTTTTACTTTCTGCATCATCTTGCTTTCTCCAGAATATCAGATAGTTGAAGTCAAAGAATATATAGACTTTTCAGGCGGTCTTTTTTCACATATGGTACATTGTTATTGACTATAGTCATGATGAACAATAATATACATAATGAAATGATTGCTAGAGCCAAGTCAATTAACATACTATCACTTCACATAGTAACTGTGTGTGTGTGTTAAGAAAATCTAAAATGTATTACCTTAGCAAATTTCTAGTGTACAGTACAGTATAATAAACTATGGTCTTTATACTGTACATCAGATTTCTAGATTTTTAAGATATTTATTTATTATATATTTCTTGGTTAATAGTAATTTTTCAACATATTCAAAAATTTCATTCCATTGTTTTTTGACTGGCACTGTTTTGGTTGAGAAGTTAGAAGTCAGTTTTACTTTTGCTCCTTTGAAGGTAGCCTGTGTTTTTATTCTTGTTTTTAATGTTTTTACCTTCTCAGTGTTTTCACTAATTTTACTATGTCTGACTAGATGAATAAGCAGATGTTATAAGCTTATCCACTGACTTTTTAATTTCACATATTCTATTTTTTTTCTAGATTTCCCATATGGCACTTTTTCAAATGAATCATTCCAATTGTTTATATTTCCATTGTTTGTCATAATCACTTCAAAAATATCTTTAAGCATGCTACTTTCTGCAAATTTAAGCATAACTATGTAAAAGTGTGTTTGATAATTCACAATAACCAAAGTATGGAACCAGTCTAGAGCAAATGTGATATATATATAAAGTTTTATTAGATCATAAAGAAGAATGAAGTCATGTTATTTGCAGGAAAATGGACAAAACTTGAGAACATTATGTTAAGTGAAATAAATCAAACTCAGAAACTCAATAGTCATATATTTTCTCATATATGTGGAAGCTACAGATAAAAATGAAAAAGAAAGATATGTGTGGGAATCTAATGAAAAGTGAAGAGAGTTCAGTAGAGTAGGGGAAGACGAACTGGAGGAAGGAGGAGAGGAGAGAAAGTGTAAATGATATTGACCAAATTATCTCATTACATGTGTGCATGTATGAATATGTGACAATGAGTCCTGTCACAACACAGGACTACACTGGTCAGGGTCACTCCAGGTGAACTGGGCTGGCATGAAATAATCACACAGAGACAGAGAAATATTTTTTTCTTTGGGTTCTGTGATGGCTGCTTTGACCCGGCTCCCAAAAAGGAGGCAAGAAAGGAGAGAGAGCATGTCTCAAACCCGGGGTTTTATTAAGGGAGGCTGTTCCATGGAATATTCTATCCCCAAAAGCACAAAGGGGTAGGATTACAAAGGAACAGGTGAGTGTAACTCAATCCCACCAGGTGACGCCTATCCTGGAGCCATGCCTTGTGATAAGTTACTGCTGATCGAAAGAATTTTTCAGGACCCCAGGGCATCGGGACCTAAAAGTTTGTTCATCCAGGGAGGCTCCCCACAAAGTCCCAACATTATGTAGATGTATAATGTAACAATAAAAATATATAAAAATATTTGTTTGATAATTCAGTATTTAGATACCTTTGTTCCCTTTGTATTCGCTATTTCTTTTTGCAAGTTCTTTATGAACTCAACTCTAGTGTATATTATCTTTGATTATATGCCAAACATTACATTGGAAAAAAAAAACCACCCAGAATCTTTAAAGGCTATTTGTGTTACATAGTTTTCTTTGACAATATCCTTGTAAAACAAGACAGTTTTGTCAGTATTAAAAATCACCTTTTCAATATAGCTTTCTTCCTGAAACAATTAGCAGGGTGACAATAGATATGGGGAGAGTAATGGGGATGACTAGTAATGGTTATGGAGTTTCTATTTTGGATGATGAAGATATTGTCAAATTGATGATATTGATGGTTACACAACTTTGAACAAACTAAAATCCATTGGGCTGCACATTTTAAATGAGTGAATTTTATATGTGAATAATTCCTCAATAAATATATTTTTAAAAAGGTCTTGTAACCTCTTATCTGCAGAACCTGCCTTGTCTGCACTTGAAACAGTACGAGCTGAGCAGAATTAGACCTTTTTCTTACCCTGTGTAACCTGAGCATGACTTTTTCTAGCTTTCAGATTGGCAACAACACTGTCTACTATGTTTCATTCGTTTTTTTTTTTTTTTTGGTACTGAGGATTGAACTCAGGGGAGCTTAAGCATTGAGCTACATCCCCAGCTCCCCCTCCCTGTTTTAAAATCTTAAGATAGGGTCTTGCTAAATTGTTTAGTGCCTCACTAAATTGCTGAGGCTGACTTTGAACTTGCAATCCTCCCACCTCAGCCTCTGGAGCCGCTGGGATTACAGACATGCACCACCACACCTGGCTTTGTTTTTTGTTTTTCCAACTTGCCATTATATGATGAATCCACCAATGTAGCTACTTTTCCATCTTTCCACCTTCTCCATACCTTTGTTACATACCATAGTGTTACTTGAACATTTTTCTTGAGTGGCTACGTGTATAGATAGGCAAATTTCCTCTTTTTTTCTGAAGGATGGTGCTGTTGATTCATTAACATTGAACTCACAGACAACAGCACTAGAAGTCATGCCTGAATGAAGCTTATCAAACACAGGCATTTTCTCCCTAAGGCTCATTACAGCCTGTCTGTGCTCAGGAACACTTTAATACTACACGTGGGGAACATTTTGAAGCAATAAAATCACCCAACAAGACAAAAAATATAGAAAATATGGCACTAAATAGACTGCAAAAAGGACATGTTTACTCTTATGAGAACAAATGGGAAGGCAGAGCTTCACCCTTTTCAACTTCAGTTGGGGAAATGCATGTTGGGTGACTCTGAATGTCTGCAAAGGATGACAGAGGTGCTGAGAGTATTGATTTTAGGGTGACCAATGACAAATAGGTATTAGTGAGCAGGCAAGTAAGCAAATACAAAAATCCCAAATAATGAGGATGGATTGTACCGGAGATTTCCTAAACCAGTTTCAGGAATTGAGATTTGGTGTCACACAGATGGTTTAAAGATGGGATGCAGTACTTTGTGTGGGTTATGGCTTCAGGGGCATCTTTATTCCAGCAGTGCATTGTTCTAGGTCTCAATCCAAAACATGAAATCCCCCAAATCCAGCCTTTTCTCCCTTTACCCTCGATGCTGTCACAACATTGCTCAGTCCATTTTCTCGAATTGGCCACTGGTCTAAGGAAAAATATTCCAGTATTTCTTCTCTAAATTTCTGCCCTGTCCTGAGTCCTGACTCAGCGATTTTTCACTAATAAGATATTTTAATATTTATTCCATCAGGGCCATTTTCATATCATCACCAGATGATATTTTGTGAAACTAGACTACAAAATTTTTAAAAACCTAGACTGAACAATATATTCTGACATTTTTATGAATAGCTTTTGTTAGGGACACGGGGAGAAATCGCATGCCTAGGACTGATGGGAATGTGGTTCCTTCTGAGGAGCATGGACATTTCAGCTTTCAGTCCATCTGGAAAGAGGTCAAAATGACACTAAGGGGATGGGTTTGAGACTAAAGCAAAGTGAAAGATCATTTTTCTTTGAGAAACAATGTTTCTGGTGATGTTGGGGGAAAATAGTAGGCTGCTCTGGGTCATGTGAAAAAGATCAAGTTTGAGAAGGATATCTAGTTTGGATACAGGGCTAGGACCTCCTGGGAAACTGAGGCAGCATGATGACCCCCCAACCCTTCAAACCCCGAATCTAGCCATCAAGTCGGAAAGATTTCAGACATGTCACTCAGAGTTACAGGCATGAGTTTATTAAAGGGAGAGGAAAAGGGAAATGGGATACTGTCAAGGGAGAGACAGGGTCCTCTCAGGAGGAAGACTGTGTCTCTCCTGCACTCCAGTTTCATTGGGGATCCCAGAGAAAGTTCCAGAGAGTCCTTCCCAGGTCTACCTCTTGACTTTTGACTGACAGGAGGATGACATCAGACCTTCAAGTCTCCACTGTCATGACAACCCCAGGTCACTTTGGCTTATGCTGACAGGTTCTAATGGGATCCTTATCTCCCTGAATTTGGGGAGCTGGTCTGTGAAAAGGGTCACAAAATTCCTCCTTCAGGATAACCTGGGGATTTCACCTATCAGCATTATTTCAGGGCCTGCATTTCTTCTGCAGATAACAGATAGTTTGTTGAGGAATGTGGCATATCCTGCTCACTCACCAGGCAGGGATGCAGGTAAATTACTTCTTGGGAAAGAAAGCATGTTGAGGTCAGCACAGTGGGCCTATTTTATAGAGTTATTTCCTTAACCCCTTATTCCCACCACTCACATCTTTCTGTTCCCTATCAGTGAGGAATCCAGGACAGGTCTGAGCCTTTATTGACTTGCCTCTTATTATACCTTTACCAATAAATCATTAAATTCAATAACCTAGAATCAATCATGCCATTGGGAATCAGGGTGCAACCATTCCACTGATGAAGCTGGTTATCTTTTCTGAGATCAGAGTGCAGTATGCATGTGCCAAACAAAGTGGGGACCTCACAGTGGACATTGCCATTGGAGGAAGCTAATTTCCTAACAAAGTACCTATCACTGGGTAGCTTAAAACAACAGAAATCTATTGTTTCACAGTTCTATTGGTTATCAATCCTCAATCAAGCGGTCCTCCAGGCCATGCTTTCTCTGATGGCTCTGTGGGAAAATCCTTCTTTTTGTTTCCTTGTTTTTCTGACAGTTCTTGGTATTCCTTGGTTTGTGACTGCCTCATTCCAGTTACATGACTATCTTTGCCCTAGGTGTCTTCACATGGTCTTTGGTACGTGTGCGTGTGTATGTGTGTGTGTGTGTGTGTGTGTGTGTGTGTGTGTGTGTGTGTGTATGTGTGTGGGTGCCTCTACCCTGTTTATAAGAACACAAATCAGATTGGATTAGGACCCATTCCATTAGCTTCATCATAACCTGGTTAAATCTTCAAAGGACTTATTTCAAAATAAAGTTAAATTTTGAGGCACTAGGAGTGAGGTCTTCAACATATCTTTTTGGAGAGGAACATGATTCAAACCATAACAATGAGGATTTGAAGGAAGAAGTATTTTAGGGAACTAATCCAGAACACATGTGAAGCAGTGTTCAGGAAGGCTCCCATTGTTGATTGGGTTATTGAAGCATTGGTTTTGTGAGTTATGTCATATTCTAAAATATCTTACCAAATAGGCACAGTGGGGCATGTATCTGTCAGATTTCAACCAGGGGAGCAGAATCACTGTGGGTGTTTTGAATGAAGAATTTCAAATAGGATCTAGATGTTTACAGTTATGGAAGGATTCTGAGAGAAGAAAGTCCAGAAGAGGAGCTGGAGGTTCAGAGAGTTACCAAGAGATCCATTTCAGAAAGCAGCCACGGCCAGCCACCAAAGTGGGATTGGAAGGGAGACACTCATGAGCAGAGGGATGCTGTCTTCAGCCGTTACCCTCCCCATGTTGGCAGCCACACATCTGTGTTAAACCAATGCCACTGTTCAGGCAACAAGGTGAATGATCAGGAAGAGCTGAGTGAAACTAATGATATTCTGGGACAAGCTGCACCTATATGCAAATGTGCACCATCCTGACTGTAAAGACTTTGCCTTCAATCTTGTAAGTTATGCCCAACTGTTTTTTTTTTGCCAATTAAAACCTTAAACATACAAGAAGCAGATCCCAGAAATGTAATTCTTATCTAAAACCATGTACTACAACAGAAAGACCAAGTTCTGCTGAGATTCACAAATTGAACAGAAACAGAAGTGAAATTTTATTACAAAGCTAATGGAATTTTAAGAAAGAGATATGGGGAAATTTTACTCTAGTGTTACATTTTTTTAATTTGTAGGCAAGGAAAGCTAATAATATGACTTATATTTGCATAAGGCTTATGAGAAAGTGAGCACAGCTTGTGATTTGGGTATAAATATTACCTTTCCATTTTGGGAATTGAATTTAAAACTCAGGAGAACCAAAGTATAGTTTTCATATACTGAGCCACTGACTAGCTCAGTATGATTCAATATATTCTTGCATACAGGATTTTGTGTTTGAGTAAATCTGCTTAATCAGGTCTTCTTTCTCGACCTCCCTGCTCAACACTCCAGGTCACTTGTATGAGGGCTGTACAAAGACACAGAATCAAGAGGGGACACACACACACACACACACACACACACACACACACACACACACACACGTTAATTACAAGGAACTGATTCATTTGATTAGGAAGTCTGATAACATCCCAAGATCTGCAGGTAAGTCTGCAAGCTGGTGACCCAGGAGCGCTGATAATGCAATTCAGGCTCAAGGCCCAGGAAATGTTCATGTTTCAATTCTAGTTTGAAAGCAAGAAAAAAACCCCTAATATTCTAGTTCAAACGCAGTTAGGCAGGAAGAATTTTCTCTTGCCTGGGAGATGGATGGGCAATTCTTTTCTTCTATTTAGGCCTTCAACTGATTGGATGAGGCCCACTCATGTTAAAGAAAGAAATCTTTTTTGCTTGTTCTACCAACTTAAATGTTAATCTCATCAAAAATACTCAAGAGAAATACCCAGAATAATTTTTGACTAAATGTGTGGGCACCTCTTGACCTAGTCAAGTTAAAACACAAAGTGAAACATCACATCACTATTTTCAAAAAATTTCCTCTGTTTTTATTATTATCTTATTATTATTATATTAATTTAATTATTTTCTTTCTATTTGAGATTTAATGTAGTATTAGTTTATATATATCATTTAATATATATTATTTCTCTGGACTATCCATTGCAAATGTAAGAAAAACAAACCAATAAAACACTATGGTGAACTAGGGATCCTCATTGTGGGGTGGTGTCAATTTTGTTTCAAAGAGACCTTTGCAGTGTCTGGAGATGTTTTTGTTTGTTACAGCTTCAGGATTAGGAGATTGGCATCTAGTACGTAGGAGGATGCTTTTGAGCATTCTATAGTCCACAGGGCAGCCCATGCAAGAAAGAATTATCCAGCCCAAAATATCAACATTGTCATTGCTGAAAAAACTAGAGGACTGGGGTTGTGGCTCAGTGGCAGAGTGCTTGCCTAGCATGTGTGAGGCACTGGGTTCGATTCTCAGCACTACATATCAATAAATAAAGGCCCATTGAAAACTAAAAAGAAAAAAAATATTTAAAAAAACCTAGAGCTATGATTTAAAGGAAGATTCGAATATCAATTTCTGTTTCAGATTATTTAAAAATGTTCTCTTTTTTCACTGAATAAAGATAAGAGTTAAGAGAATGAATGATATCAGGAGCTAAAAATTAAAAATTAGTGGATAAGATATTTTCAGCAAGGATGGATCCTGATATAGGTACTAGAGGCATTCTCAGGTGGAGAGGTCATTTTTCCTTCAATGCTTGGTTGACTTTCTCTTCAAGCTGGTTTGCCAGGTCTTCATTAGTTTGCTCGCTATGAAGGCTGAAAGATTATATCAGCCTTGAATAAGAGGCAATTTTCTCACAGCCAATGCATTAGAAGAAGTGAATTCATTCACATTGATTATCAGGTAGATGTGTGTTAACTTTTAAGAAGTGAGTGTCCATCCTCTTTCAAGTGCTATTTAAATATAAAGCGTGTTCTACAGAGGATGATAAACACTTATGGTTTGTATTCTCCAAAGAACTTGAGAGATGAATTTGCTTCAGAAGACAGAGTGCTATTTGTTTGTTTGTTTGTTTCTCTTTTTTTGGTACCATGGGTTGAACTCAGGGCACTTGGCCACTGAGCCACATCCCCAGCCCTATTTTGTATTTTATTTGGAGACAGAGTCTCACTGAGTTGCTTAGTGCCTCACTTTGGCTTAGGTTGACTTTGAACTGAAGATCCTCCTGCTTCAGCCACTGGGATTACAGGCGTGCACAGTGGCAGCAGACAGAATGCTGTTTCTGGTGGTGTTTTTCAGGGCACGCACTAGAGGAGGCTGTGCCATGGGGTACTGCCACATTCTCCATCTCAGTTCCCTGATTTCACCGTCCTGCCATCACTACACATGGACAGTCACACTGACAGCGGTGCTTACACTTGAATGTCTAGTTAGCAAAAACAGAAAGAGCATTAGTTTACATAGGAAAACGTTGACCTTTTTGAGTAAGAATTTTTATGGAATTTTTAAAATTTATATATGACAACAGAATGCATTACAATTCTTCATATATATATATATATATATATATATATATATATATATATATATAGTACAATTTTTCATATCTCTGGTTCTATACATAGTATATTCACACCAATTCATGTCTTCATACATGTACTTTGGATAGTAGTGATCATCACATTCCACCATCGTTCGAGTAATATTTTTAAGCCCTTGTATTTTAGGACTGCAAATCAGCTATTCTTTTCTTCTAAGGCAGGAAACTTGCTCATTAAAAAGCTGGCCAATTTACTTTGTGTGACATAGACATGGTTTTGCTTGTCAATTTGGAGACTCTAATGACCTAATTTGAAAAGTTAAAGAGATATGAAGGTTATCATCTCAGTAATTGATTTATGCTAATCAAGGGCTTTTCTACTCAATACTTCATATAAAATTTAAAGGCTTTGTACTTGTGTGTTGATAGAATGGTGTCATTTATTTCAGACTTCTTATTCATGGAAATTTCTGTGTTGTAGATTTCTGTTATTAAGGTTGGAAATAAAGATAAGCAATTCATAAAAATAGCAAAACATTTATTTCATAAAATACTATGAATACAGTAATTGGTCACTAAAAAGATAAGGTGGTAATTACGGCTTTTCCGAGAAATGAGAACCTGAGGATTTTATAATGAGATCATTTCTTCTAATATCTGGCAGGCTTCATTTTCACAAATTCTATTTTAATATACCATATGGATTATTTCATTCTGGGTTATTTTATTCCTACTGTAAGGACTATAGCCTTTCTTTCATCTATGAAAGAGGCTGTGTAATAAGTACCCTGATAAATTTAATACACTCTTTACATTATGATATTTCTCATGCAGAAAAGCACATAAATAATTGCAATGCATATTTTAAACGAGACATGTATAATCAGATCAATACTTATAGTAAATGGATCATATTTACATGAGGAAAAAAACCAATAATCTACTTCTGTGGCACTCATGGGCTATATCTAAACCAAAGACACTGAACTTCATAAAATACTTTTGACCATTTTGGTGAGAAATTTGGTCCTTCTCTGTTTCTTGTTATTCTCATTTGAATCCAATGAATTAATTTTTAATTCTACTAATTATTTGTTTTATTTGGTTAGAAACTTGTCCCAGCTTTCCTTTCTTCTCTTATTCAGTTTAAATCAATAGTATTTGTTTTCTAAGTGTATATCTTTTACTTATAGCTATGATTCAAATTTTATTACTCATCTTGTAGGCTTATTTCATTATTTTAATTCCCATCCTTGAGATAATAAATGAACT
Organism: Ictidomys tridecemlineatus; assembly: GCF_052094955.1. NCBI lineage: Eukaryota > Metazoa > Chordata > Mammalia > Rodentia > Sciuridae > Ictidomys > Ictidomys tridecemlineatus. The sequence goes on from NW_027521443.1 coordinate 161,581, forward strand.
GCTGTTTTCCTTTTTTCCACCCCATTTTCCCACTCTAGGTTTTTTTTTTTTGGGGTTATTGTTATTTCTTTATTAACAGATTGCATAACATTTATTTATCTCCATTTGTTATTTATTTTTTGCTGGCAACAAATTACACTAAAAACAATAGTGTAAAACAACAAATATTTGTTGCCTCACACAGTGTCTGAGGATCAGGAACACATGAGTGGTTTAGCTAGGTGGTTCAAGCTTGGGGTCTCCCGTGAGGTCACAATTAAGCTACTGGCTAGAGGAGCAGTCATCTGACAGCTAAGTTGGAGCTGGAAGGTTCAGATCTAAGATCTTTCTGTGAAAGTCTCTGGTGATTGATAGTAGGTGTCAGCTCTTCATCATAAGGACATGGCAGATGGGTTCCCTAGAGTGAACGATCCAAGACAGAGAAAGAAGAAGCTGCAATCCTGTCTATAAACTAGTTCTACAATGTTACTTCTGCATTTTTATGTTTTTAGAAGCATTAATGTCAACTAAATATTTGTTAGAACACAGAAGTTACTTTGTCCATCCCACACTGAGTGGAGATATATTACACTTCACTTTTTTTTTTTTTTGGAAAGGGCGGTATTTTTTTATACCGCCTTTTTTATATATAGAGAGAATTTTTATAGAGATTTTTATATAAAGAATTTTTTATACATGCTCAAAACAACCCTGATGCTTATTTTCTGGCCACAAAGTATTCCTCTCATGTACTTTCTTCCTGGGTTCTTAAATGGTTTTGTGGTCTTATAACATCAATATGAAGTTCAAAATCTTGTCACCTAGATCAGATAGGTAGGAATTTGAGTCTCCTTGGGTGTGGTTTGTGTTTTCATGGGTCCTCAGATACAGATTCTCTAGATCTAAAAGTTTATGAGCTTAAAAGCCATATATACTCTTTAGCTTTCATATACTATGCTAATTATACAATAGCAGGACAGGCATAAAATAATCTCAAAAGCAATTCCTATTAAAAGAAGAGAAGGAATTAAAGAGCCAACAAGCTCCTCATCTGTAGTAATTGTGAAAGTTCAGCTGGGCAAACATGGAAAATTCCTTGATCAATTCTAGTCATGCTTGGAGATTATTCTCTATGATTCTTTCTTCTTTATTTCAAGAATATGTTTGAAGTTTCATAGCTGCTCAACCAGTTTCATGCCAGAATTTGGGGGACTCAAAAGTTTCTTTTATATTACTCTGTCCCTTTTAGTCTATGTTATAATTTAGATGTGATATCCCCCAAAAGCTCACATGTGAGACAGTGCAAGAAGGTTCAGAGGAGAAATGATTGGATTGTAAGAGTCTTAACCCAATCAGTGATTCAATCCCCTGATAGAGATGAACTGAGAGGTAACTGAAGTTGTAGGGCATGACTATGGGGTATATATTTTGTATGTTGAGAGTGGAGACTCTTTTGCTTGTGAGCTGCTTCCCTCTGCCACACTGTTCTGCCATGACGTTCAGCCTCACCTCAAGCCCTGAGGAGTGGAGTCGGTCTTCTACATAGACTAAGATCTCTGAAACTGTGAGCTCTCAAATAAAATTTTCCTCCTCTACAATTGTTCTGATCAGATCTTTTAGTCAGAGCAGTGAGAAAAGCTGACTAAAATAGTCTAAGATGGAAGTGTTTCATCACATGTAATTTTATTAAAATTTTATAGTTTTCCTGTGACTATAATGAGGGTTTGTTCCATTAGATAAAGAACCTGCCTACAAATAGTCTCAGCAAAGGCCTCCTTCTTCTCTTAAATTTCTGCCAATCCAAGAATAGTAGCTTTTAAGCTTCTTAGAAATTTTATTATTGGGAGATATTCCCCCAGTGAAGCAGGTCTTAAGCTCTTTCTAGGGCCATTTGTTTGACTAAACTAGTAGCAGTAGGCACCATCTGAGATCTCTGTAAGATTTTAAGAAATAATTTAATAAATATTGAGATCAAACTCCCTGCTTTATCTGTAGAACAAGTTTTCCATGCAGTGTTCATCTTTGCTTGGCGCCATTTCGTAATTTTTGCATCACTTGTGATCTGGGGAGGCTTGGAATCTTCAAAATAGCAAGTGTTGGCTGGTTTAAAAATAATATTAATGAATAAGTTATTTCTATGTATTATAAGCAGCAGGAAGAAACCCATGGCAGTTTTAAAAATCCCTCTTTGCTAGTTCTTTAGCTGAATTTCTGTTGGTACATTTCTGCACTTCTGACTATAGTGATGCTAAACTTTCTGCCACTACGTAACAAAGATTCCCCTTCCTCCAGTTTTCAATAACTTATTCCTCATTTCCCCTTAAGGCCTGTCAGAAGTCTCCTCAAAGACTAGACTTCTATTATGGTACTTTGTTATAGCACCCCAAATTGACTAAGCTAGTGAGTGATTAGGGCATCATGCTTTAAAAAAAATGACTGTCTTTAACGTCTTACACTATCACTTCTGCTTTTTGTCTTTCCTATTTTGGAGGAGTCACTAAGTGTGGTGATTCCAAAGGGAAGCCTCTTGAAAAAAGGCTTATTAAATAATTCATGGACACATTTAAAATCACCAATCCCAACTTTGACACCAAAGGCTTCTGGAAACTCCCTGGAGAATCACTGGCAGAGTTCACTCTGGAAGAGTGAAGGAGTGAGAGTCTGATGTTTTCAAGCAATTGCAGCAGCAATCAAGAACACACTCAAGAAGAACTGAGCTTGCATCTGCTGCTGCTTCCTACAGTTTTACCTTAGATCTATAGTTAAGTAAATTCACTATTCACTATTGATCTTTATCTCTGAAGTTTCCCCAATAGTTTGTTGGTTGGGTAAATATTTTCTCTAGTAAATTCTTTAAGAAAGTCTCATGGGTACAATATTTTCCTAGTTCTGCATTTTACATATCATTTTGATGTTGAAGGTTAGCTGGCACACTCTCTACAGCGAGAGCCTTGTAGATGTCACTTGGCTGTCTTTTGGAGTTTAATGTTTTTGTACAGAAAATCATGGCAATCTAATTTTATCTTCTTATTAGTAACTAAGTGAGTTGGGTTTTTCTTGTTTTGTTTTGTTTTATTTTATTTTTTTGCTTAGTGATCTAAAACATTTTTCTTTATATTTAAATAATGTTATTATTATGTGCTTCAAAGTTAACTTTCTTGTCCTTTTACTCCACAGGTGGTATTTGCTTGTAACGATAACACATGTCTTTTTCTTTCTTAAATTGTTATTTTTTGAAAGTTTTTTGAGTTTAAAATTATGATTTTAATATTTGTTGTGTTTAGTTTTATTCTTCAGGGAATATATATATGCACATGTATATATGTATATGCACATATACACATAAAGGGGAGATATATATATGTGTATATATGTATATGTATTATTATATAATAGATAATATGGTTGATATCTGCTCCTTCCAAAAAGATATGTTGAGGTCTAAGCCTCAAGTATCTCAGAAGATGACCTTATTTGGAAATAGGGTCATTGTAGATGTAATGAATTATAATGAAGTCATGCTGGATTAGGATGACCTTAATCTGATGTGAAGGTGTCTTCATGAGAAGTTGACCATATAAAGACAGAAATACACAGGAAGATAACCATGAGACAACAAAGGCAGAGATGGAGTCACACAGCTACAAGCTAAGGAACATCCAAGATTGTCAGCAAACAATCAGAAGCTAGGAGAAGGCAAGGAAGAATTCCCCTAAAGTTCCTAGAGGAAGCAGGACCCTGTTGATCCTTGATTTTGGATTCTGTTCTTCAGAATTGTGAGCCAACAAATTTCTGTTGCTTCAGATTACTCATTTGGCAACTGTGTTAGTTATGGGTTCTCTAGAGGAACAGAATCTACAGGAGGGACAATTATAAAAAGGAATTTATTAGATTGGCTTACAGACCAGAAGCTGGATAGTCCACAATGGCTGTCTGCAGGCTACAGAGCTGGAGGAATCAGTAGCTGGGCAAACCAAGATGCTGAAGACTCAAAACAAAAGAGATTAATAATGCTACCCCAGTCTGACACCAAAGGCTTCTGGAAACTCCCTGGAGAATCACTGGCAGAGTTCACTCTGGAAGAGTGAAGGAGTGAGAGTCTGATGTTTTCAAGCAATTGCAGCAGCAATCAAGAACACACTCAAGAAGAACTGAGCTTGCATCTGCTGCTGCTTCCTTGTTCTTCCAACTTTTATTCCATCCAAGCCTCCAACCCATTGGGCAGTGCTGCCCAGGCTTAGGGAGGGTCTCTATTCCAGCTTGCTTTACCACATGCCAATCATTCCTAGACACTCCCTCATTGACACACAAAGGAACCTCTTAATCTTTGGCATCTCTTAATCTAGTCAAGTTGACAACTCAAATTAGCCATTACAGCAACCCATCATTAGAGCAGCCCTAGGAAACTAGGCAAGGATCTTCTTTGTTTGACCTTTATGGACATCATTTACTCTTTTATTATGCTTATTTTTTTCCTTTTCTATGTTTTATTAGTGCATTATAATTTTACATAATAGTGGGGTTTATTATGACATTCATATTTGTATATAACATTATGTGCTCCATTTCACTGGTACATTGTGATTACATTTAAGAGTGGGATTCATTGTGACATACTCATATCTACATATAAGATATTTTGGCTGATTTTATTTCCTGTTCTTTCCCTTTCTCTATCTTCCTCCCTCCCCTTTGATCCCTTACCTCTACTCTCCTGATCTCATTTCTGTCTTTATTTCTGTTTCGTTTTCTCTTCCTAAGGCTATTTCTGTTGCATGTAAAGAGCAGATTTTTAAAATATATGCTTTCTTGTGGTCAAGCTCCCTTTAATTTTCAGAATATATCTTGTTTCAGTAGATTGTTCTAAAGTCTGACTCCTTCCTTTTTTTCCTGTTCCAGTAGTTGCTACCTCTAAACAGTACCACTTGGCTTTCTAAGGTGTCTCTCTCCCAGCTGAGATTCATTCTTTGAGACCCTTCACTGTAACTCCCGTTTGCCAGTGTTGTGACCCATCAGGCATCAGACCTACTTTCAGAAATTCCTTTTTGGTGTGGCGATTTCTTCTTCTGGGGATCTACAATTATTGGTCCTGCATCCCAGCTCTGCTAAGACTCTCCTAATCCTTTTGTGTATCTCTTTTTGGACTCCCCAAACTGTTCTGGTCTGGTGTCAGGATTTGCCTCCCCCCCCCCCGACTTTCCTTGTTAACTGGAGCTCATGATACTTTTCCTCCTAGCAACATTTCTATTTGGAAGCCTATGTACATGGTGGCTATAGAGTGGGATCTATATTACGCAGAAAATTGAAGTGAAGCTAAAACAAAAGGCTTCTTGAGTTAGAGGATATGTAACCTCATTTGTGTGGAGCACAAAAATTGACCCTCATGGTGTCTTGAAAGTAGGGATCATTAATGATATAACAGTTCTTTAACAGTTCTTTAATTTTATGAAGTGAATATGGCCTTTGCCTCTGTTTTATCAGTTTAGAGGTTTTGCATGCCATGGTGGAACTTATATTATACCTGTACAATGTACAGGTAAGTATGGGTTAAAATAAGAGGTCATATTTGACAGACCTTAAGATGCTCAACTTTTCCAAGCTCCTTTTCTTTTAAAATGGTTCTAATATTAGCCATCTTGCATCCTGTTATTAGCTCCACATCTGATAATTAATATAAGCATAATATTTTTAGTATAGAGCCTAGTATGTCACAAGCACTCAAAATTTGGTGATGTTATCATGCAAAATAACATGCCATTAATATTAATATACTCAGTGAACCAATTAAATACAAGCTAATTTGGATTATTAGTCATTTTAATATATGAATTTGATTTAAACCTGCAAAGCCCTTCTGAAGCCCTGGGATACATTGAGCTGTCAAAAGAAACTGAGAAGGTGATTAAAAAGCATTGGGTAGAAAAAAAATACTTACAAATTCATTTTCTCACTCAGCTTAGAATGGCACATGCGGATACATTTTGTACTTGGCAGTCTTGATTCTTACAAAGCCTTGGATTAAAATGAAAATAATTGAATTGGAAACTGCATCATCCACTTCAGGGAATATTACAACAGCTCCTTCTGTGGATTCAAGTGCATTTAAAGGAAATATATACCCAGGTACATTGTTCATATTCTACTGGGAAAATAATATCATTTCTTTATATCTAGTGCCCAAGGATCTCATTTAATTCTTTTATGGAAATTCAACATTCATAAAGAGCAACAATGATATCTAAACTGAACATTTTTATTTTGTAGTGAACAGAGACAAGTTGAATTCTTAACCAGTTATGTGAATATTCTGGTGTTATCATATTAGTTTTAACAAATAGGGTGGTGGTTTCCAAACCTGATGAACCATTAGAACCACCTTGTGAATTTTTTACACAAACATATCCTTGAATTCCCTAATACCTGCTGAAATTTCATCTGTCTGTTACAAAACTCTTTGGTTAATTTGTGGAATCATAATTGTTTCAGTTAGTGTATACTTCCTATGACTTAGATTACGATACTAAAGAATAGGTTATGCAGTTGGGAGTATTAGAGAGCAACATAACCCTGTGATTTTTTAAAATGTGGTTCCATGGGTTGGTAGCATCTTCCTCATCTGGGAACTTATGCAGAACTTAGGCCTCTCCTACAACATGCTATATAAGATAGGATCCCTAAGTGATTTGTATGCATATCAAATTATGGAAAGTCCTGATGTAGACCTTTTATAAAAGAATAGGGTTTGACCTTCTTATCCAAAAATTCATGTACCAAACAGGGAGGGAAGGTATAAAATCAAAGGAGAAAATATTGCAGTGTTTATGAAAAATCTCCAAGGAATATATTATTTACATGAGACAAGTTTTTTATTGTTATTGAAAATGTAAAACTAGTTCATTGTTTAGTCTGAAACTAGAATAGACTTACCCTCTAATATTCATTATTTCCATGCTTCTTATTAAACTTCATAGATGGAAAACTGGAGGTCCAAATTTGAGTTGTGTTTTATTTTCTCTGACAGGTAAAATTTGTAATAGAGGCACTGTCATTAATAACAAAGCAAAAGCTGAAAATAAGTCTTGTCACACCCTCTCTGAGAAAGAAACATTTTCCAAAGTGATTCTGGTTTTTTTTTTTAAGAGAGAGAGAATTTTTAATATTTATTTATTTTTTAGTTTTTGGTGAACACAACATCTTTCTTTGTATGTGGTGCTGAGAATCAAACTTGGGCCGCATGCATGCCAGGCAAGCGCCCTACCTCTTGAGCCACATCCCCAGACCAGAATAAGTAGAGCAATGTATTTTGAGTTCTGTTTTTTATGGGACAATTTAATCTGTGAGTTTCTCCTGTTCTCCCACTGGATTTATCACCATAGTACTTGTGGAACTTTCTTAAAACTTGAGTTTTATCATATCTAGACCTGTGTTTTATACTTATTTGCGGTCATTCTTCAGATTGCAATCCCTTGAGGGCAATTTGTAGCTGCTGTTTCTTTTAGTTCCCAATATCTCCCTTCTCCCCATTTCAACCACCTGGTGACAGGGTGACCACATACTCTGATTTAATGGAGACAGTCCTAGAATACCTGTTGTCCCAGAATAATGATAAATATGATCTCCTTTCACTTTAAAAGTGCCCTGGCTAGAACTATTAATTATATGGCCTCCTTATCGCTATTGAGGATGAAGCTCAGCTGTGATTAATTTTGTCAAAGGAGGTCATTTCCTTCAGGAACCTTAATAACTGTTGCCAAATGAGACTTCTAATTGCCCCACATCCCTTGAGTTTATCCCTTCCTTCCTTTTTCCTTTCTCCTTGGTCTGCTATAGCTGTCTTTGATGAGTGTGAAAAAGCAAATATTCAAATGATGAGAAATGACTTCTCTGGCAACATCGTATGCTAGACATTTTTCACCACTCTGTTGTTACCATTTAATTTGGACGCCTCATTATGCTTTAACATTTTAAAGTAGTTTATATTATACATACTATTTGTTTTTGATGACAGTATTTTCCTCCCACCTTTTGGTGGTTCCCTTCACCTTACCTTCATGGACTGTCCGTCTGAATCATTTTCTTCCAAAGTAACTGATGTTAATGGAATGGTATGTATCATTCTGTATTTTCTCTATGATCACAAACCAGATATTTATGTATGTATACAGGTATACATATGTTGGAATTTTGTTTTCAGTATTTTTTTTCCTCCCATGTAAACTTTCTGGAAAACTATTTAAATAATTATTTCAATAGTTGCCATTTCTGGTTGTGGATGTACTACAACTTACTCAGCTACTATAAGATTACACAATTTGTTTCCATTTATTATCATTTGTAATTACAAATAGTACTAGAGTAAATGTAATTTGGCATATTTCCCAATGTATTGATGGTTTTATTTTTATGTGGAGTAGGATTGGTGGGTCAAAGGTGTGCACATGTGAGGTGTGTGTGTGTGTGTGTGTGTGTGTGTGTGTGCACGCGCGTGCGCGCTTTGAATTTTAATAGATGTTTCCAGATCACTTTCCAAAGTGACTGTAACAAGTCATTGGGTTGTTCTTACTCATTTGGCTGTAACTCCAAGGCTAATGTTGGGCCATGTGTGGTGGAAGATCCTTTGAGACCAGGCTTCTATATTCTAACAAATATCTTTTAATGTGAATAAAAAGACAATGTTGACATTGAGGAAACAGTGATGAAATTTTTATTGTAACTTGAATGAGTAGTTTCCATGAAAAGAATAGAATTATATAAAATCTGGATTGATGCAGTACATGTGGGATGATTGCTGCATATTTGACATTTCAGTTAGGAAAACCATGCATTATGGACTCTACTGAACATCCATAAGGCTAAGAAATTAAAATTTTAATGAAAATAGTACAATTTATAATTTATATTTACTAGTTTGTTTGGGATCATAGAAAGATATGAGAATAATCTGTGGGACAGAAGTATAATTAAAATGATTTGGTGACTTTTTCCAGAAAGGAAATTTTGTATCTTATTCTATACCAAAATTATACTGTGACAGTAACATTGATGGAGATTCTACCTGGGCCCAGTAGTGTGGATTACCATTTACCAGGGCTAAGGAATTGCTCCTCTAAATGTTCAACTTGTCAGAAACTGAGAATAAGTAGAGCAATGTATTTTGAGGAGATTAACTAGTCACTTGGTGGCAGTTTGATTACATTGTGTCCCTTCAACCTTATTCTGATCACAATGTGCCTTTCTTTTTCTACCTCAGCCAACACCACTGTGTCAGGGTTGATCTACAGGCATGAAACTCCACACAGCAGGACATCTGACCAAGGAATCTATGTCACAGTAGAGAAGGCAAGGGATTGGCCACCCATTCAAAAGCAGCTGGCATCAAATAATGCTGATATGATCTTCAAAAGGAAAAGCTGTCAAGCCAGATCAGAGGAAGCACAGGATAAGAAAGGACAGGATAACATCAGAGAGCTCTACATGGCTATATAGCAAACTGCTCCCAAAAGAAAGGATGCTTGGGGTTCAAGAGCCAAGGAGTGAAAGCAGGAGAGCCCTACTTACACTTCACCATGATAATGAGAATTTGTGCTTCCTGCCCCCACAAGTCTTCACACTCCAAGGTTGGAGATCCCAACCCTAATGGGGCATAGTATTTCTGGGGGGATAGAGCAAGAGCTTGATAAAACAAACTGTGGCTGTCAGGGCACTTAGGTTCTTGTAGTCCAGGAAGTTATTATTCTGAAAGGAAAAAGAATTGATCCTGATGATCAGGAGGAGGTAAACTACTTTACATAGGGACAAATACCCAGTAATTCATGTGGTTTCCTTCTAGTACATCTTTACTCCTTTGTAACCATAAATACACACACACACACACACACACACACACACAATAATCTTAGACTGAAAAGAATATGATTCCCAAGAATGCAGACCCCTCAGGGATGTAGGTTTGGATGGAATTTCATCACAACCTGCTGAAGTGACAGAAACTAGGGGAATTTACAACAAATGATGAAGGAGAGAAGGCAGGAGTACTAGCTGTGGCCCTGAAAACAGCTACAGTGGTGGTAGATTTAACTTGTTCCACTAAATTCTTTTTCAAAATTTTCCCTCAGGAGAAGAAACCAATGAGAATCATGGAAGAACTGAGTAGGGCAGGATATATAATGGCACCCATGAAATGGCACCCCTCAAGTCTTCTGTGAACTCCCCCCCTCCCGCCCCCCCACACACTGCATTTGCATGGAGGACACACTCCATGGACATAGACTACTCTGTCCTAGTGACAGAGCTGGTAGGGATACTAAGGCAGATCTCTCCTGTGGGATTCCTTTACCAGTTTACTTGAGCTCAGTGGCTCCTCACTGGTTTGGTCAAAGCTTAATATAGTCTTAGCCTCTTTCCACCAATGTTCCTTTCTGTCTGTCTCTGTCTCTTTTTCTCTTCCCTTCTACCTTAGGGATCAAATCTACATCCCAACTTGATGGTTCTGTCCTCTTCTTTCTCCCATTTTTCCTCTCACAGGAATTTTCTTATTTCTGTTGATGCCTCCCGTGCATGTCTAACCTTGTTTTGATGTCTGCTTCTCAGTGGAACCTAACTAATCCAAATTCTAATTAAATATATTATGTCGAGATTATTCGATCCCTCAGAGGAAAGACTTCATTTGGAATTGGTGTGCAAAGAAGTTTTTCTTTGAAGCTTTGTTATTGCAGATAATGAGATTTCCACTGCAGAATTAGAAAAGCATATAGTCTAGTGTAACATTTCTCAAATTGTTTACTATAGACCAATAGATGCCATAAGGGAAATAAAAAGTTCCTGAAATTAAATATACTGGGTAAACACAATTTCTTTTGTTATTGTGGATATTCATGAAGCATGTTAGTGTGCTAATGTCTCTGAAAAGTTTTTTAGTAAAGGATCTTGATTTTACCTAGCAATTTCCCCCCAAAATCTGACATTAAGTCTTTTCTCATTTGGGGGGATATGTCTAATCCACTTAGAAAGGAGACTGTTTGAAATTGTAGCTCTAGTGACTTCCCATGGAGCTTGAGATCACGAATATGAACAACTTCATAGTTAATCTTTGACCTTTTGTCCTAAAGCCCAATTCATTCCCTCTTCTTAATTACCTTTACTCTCCATTTACATCTCCCTTTCCATTGGTTATTTCTCATCAACATTAAGTCCTTCTGATTTTGGCAAAAAAAAGTCCAGTATTCCTAAGGCTTTTATTGCAATCTATAAACCAAGCTTCTTTTTATGGATGGAATATTGCTATGTTGCCCAAGTTGTCCTTGAACTCCTGGGTTCAAGTGATCTTTTGCCGCAGCCTTCCCAGTAGCTAGAACTACAGAGGTACACCACTCTGCTTGGCTCACAAGCCAAAGTCTCTGAAGGTGAAGTCAGTGTTCCCTAGACTTATTTTTACCTTTTTGGAGTCATCAGGTTACTTTAATAATGATATTCTAAATAGCACAGGTATGGTACATCTGCCCCGCTTGCTTTACATTTGTGATGCTAATGGCAGCCTTTACATCCTGAGGACAGAAGGTCCCGATTCCATAACTTGTTAACTTTTGGTCTTAGGCAAGTTAGCCTCTTCTGTCTACCTGCTGTATAGGAAGCACTTGCTTTGGACGCTTTTAAGAATCAGATAAGATAACTCAAAAGAAAACATAAAACCTATTGCCTAGTGCAGAAATCCCAATTTATCCACTGAGAATATATTCTATGATCACCCCATGCCACCTGGGTGCCTGTATTTAAGTCTAGATAAACTATGTTTTAGGTTCATACACATACCTGTGTTAGTTTAATTTAGGAACACTGAGATTAATAATAATGATTAATAATAAAATGGAATAATTATATCAACACATTGTAATGAAAATTTCATGAATGTGGTTTCTTTCATTCTCAAAATAATACTGGTATTAACCTGCCCTTTCATGGTTTATGCCCTGGTGCCTCCTTTAATTTTTTTATTAATATAGTTTCTGTTGAGCATCTTCTTCCAGAAGACTTCAATTTCATCACAATTCTATCCCTTCTCCTTAATCAAATTCTTCAACTGCCAGAAGTGCGTCACCAGTTTCTTCATTGGAAGATGTTACCTCTGTGTTATTTTTGTATTTTTTTTGGTTTGATTCTTTCCCTGAATCTGTGTGGCCACTCCTTACTTGGAGTCAATGTTTGGTGTCACTTGTTTATCAGCTGGAACACATTTTCTGTTCATGTCTTCCATTCATAAATTTCATATTAATTTCCATTTCCATCTTATTTAAGTACTTTTCACGCACTGTGATCATAACTTGCAGTTTGAAGTGTGACGGCAAAACTAACAGATTTCTTTTTCCTTCTTTGCTATTTCACAGATTTGTTCTTGTAACAGAGATTAGCTACTTCAGCATACCATTGATTTTTTTCCATCAAGTCAGGAACTCTCATCTTTTCACTTGAAGGAGGCACTTTATTGATAATTTCAGTATACTGACATTGCCAGCACCACTATTCTTAAAACTTTGGGGACATGATAAATATAAGTAAGGTTTGCTTGGGCACAAGGACTGAGATACTGCTACAGTTGACCTGGTATCTAAGAAGGGCACGAAGTGACTAACAGGCAGGTAGCATATTCAGTGTGGGTATGTTGAACAAAGAGAGAATATGTATCCCAGATGGGAAGAGTAAGAAGCTGCTAGATTTCATCATGCTATTCAGAAGAGCAAGCAGTTTAAATCTTATGAATTGTTTATTTCTGGAATTTTTCATTTAATATTTTTGGTTTACTGTTGACTTAGGGTAACTGAAAGTGCTGATTAAGAGAGAGGTGCTATAATTTTTATTTCTCTTTGTCACTTCCTTTTTCTCTCACTTTATTCCTTGACTTTTTTTTTTCTTTTTGCTGTGGTTCTGGGTATTGAACCCAGGGCCTCATACATGCCAGGCAAGGTCTCTACCACTGATCTACATCCTCACCTTTTAAATTTTATTCTGAGTTAGGGTCTCCTTAAGTTACCCAGCCGGACTTTTCACTTGGGCTCCTCCTGCCTCAGCCTCCCTAGTAGCTGGGATTATAAGCATGTGCCCACATCTGGCCATCCCATGGCTTTGAAGACACAATACCACTAAGTCTCCTTCCACCTACTGACTTCTTGCTTGTCTGCTTTGCAATACTATCCTTCTTTTTGAGTCCGTTCTTGATTATCTTTTCTTTATATACTTTCTGGATGAATACATCTATTTAATGGTTTCCTGGACCACCTATATCCTTGACATTTTTGTATTTATATCTTGATCAGTCTCTTGAAATGAGATCTAGCTGAAAAAATTCCACAAATTCACAGAACTCAACATCTTCAAATCTGAGCCTTCTTTCCCTACAGATAACCCATTTTTATATTCCTTTATCTAGCTAGTTTTACCACTGTTTACCCGATCTGAGGAATCTGAGAGTTACCCTGTATTACTCCATCCTCTCTGGATTCTTTATGTCATTAATTCTTATTACTTCTAAAATAATTCTCAGAGAAGTCCTCACTCCACTGTAGTAATTCAGCTCTTACCTATCTTTTAACTGGTCTTTCCTCCAGACTCATACTTCTATGATCTGTGCTTCACATTATGGCCAAAATAAATGTCATGCTATACAAATCACATCATGCAGTATACTCTTTATGTGTACGGTTAATTCCAAACTTGTTTGCATGACATATGAGGGCTTCAGTGACCTTTGCTTACCTATTGGATCTCATCTCCTTCATTTTCCACTTATATTTCTACAAAAATCACAAAAAACCCACTGATAATTAAAAGCCCACCCCTCCTTCTCTCTGTTAAGTAAGTTTTCCATGTTCATGATAGGAAAACATCTACTCATCCTTCAAGAGCATACATTTATTCTGTTCCCTCTCTAAAATCTTTCTCAAAAACCCAGTAAAATTGGTCACTTCTTTCTTTGGCAGTCACTTTTTCTTAGACTTACTTTCATAATAAATGTCTGGGGGAAATAGCAACATTCTTGAAATAAATTAAAAGCATCTCAAGGAGGCTGGGAGTGGTGGTGCACGCCTAAGCTGGTAAGCCCAGTAGCTCAGGAGAGACAGGAGGATTATGAGTTCAAGGCCAACCCAGCAAAAACAAGGCACTAACCAACTTGATGAGACCCTGACTTTAAATAAAATACAAAATAGGGCTGAGGATATGGCTCAGTGGTCAAGTGCCCCTGAATTAAATCCCCAGCACCCACCCCAAAATCTTCAGGTGACCTTTTTGAGTGGTGACATATAGTTGGATGCATATATCCTGATATACTTTAAAAAATTGATTTTGTTACTTTTCACACTATAAACATAGGAAGTCTGTTGTGGGATACAAATATGGGAAATCAACTATTGCAGCTTAGAGATTAATGCTATTGTAGGAATATACTTTCTATCATTAAATGAAGCATTTGAACATGGCAAAAAATTGTGTTTAGATTATAATGAAGAATATGATAATATCCTACTAATTCTAATTTATGACTTTTTATAATATACTATATGGTAAAATGATTATAAAATGATTAATAATTTGTTAAATGCTTTCTATAATTGCCTAGTTAGAGAAGCTGGGAGTTTCAAAACTCTGCCTTTTAAATTACTTGCTAACTCTTAGTGATTCGAATACAAAAGGGAGAAAGGTATTATGTGTTCTACCTGTAAGAAATGTAAATCTCCACCAGCTCAATTAGAGCAATAAAATGACTTTCATCCTTATCAGGCAGAAACACACAGAAGAAAATGAATTGTATAATTGAAAGTTGATTGGTACCTGGCCCTTAATCTGGAAATCTTTGAGTTTAATAACAGCTGGCAAATATAAGTGAATGAATGAATAAATAAACAAATAAACGTGAGAACAAACAGTCTTGAATATACTCTATGCATTAAATGGGATGTGTTCTGAATTTATGAACATTATATTAATATTAATCTTAATAAAGTATTAAGATATCATGACTCTTTGGCACACACTCTTTCTTCGGTCAATTAACATTTCTTTCTCTTTTTAATGTGCTTTGCACTAGGTTGGTTGCTGTGGATACAAAAAGGAATAGCTAAAACAAGTTTCCTGTTTTCTAGGCGTTCATGATTATTTCATTGCTGTGATCAAAATAAGTGAAAAGAACAATTTAGATGAGGAAAGTTTAGTTTGGGTTCATGGTTTCAGAGGTTCAGTCCATGGTCAGCCAACTCCATTGTTATGGGCCTGTGATGAGGCAGGACATCATGGTAGAAGTACATGTCAGAGGAAAGCTACTAAGCTCACAGCAGCCAGGAAGCAGATAGATAGGCAGACAGGCAGACAGACACACACACACACACACATAGAAAGAGGGGTGGGGGAAGGCGCCTGGGACAGACATGGTCCAAGGCTGTGCCCTTAGTGACCTAGTTCCTCCAGCCATGCCCCACCTATCTATACTCAGTTCAATTAATTGGTAGGAATAATAATTTAAATTATTAACCCATCAAATTCTGAACCTTGTTGCTTTGGGGATCTTGCTTTCAAAATATGAGTTTTTCAGCAGATATTCTAGATCCAAATCATAACAATGATATAGAAAGAATATAACTACTTACAAATAATTAAAATGGATTATGATAAAAGCTTTGAGAGAATTATGTATAAGAAATGGGGAGAACACAGCCATCTAATGTTTAGTGCCAGATAAATAGAGGAAAGGGATGAAAACTCAAGGAAGGCCACCAAGAAAGGTTCATAGTATTTAAAATGAGATACCACATACATTTGGATTCATGTGAAGTTCATTCTCAAATTTAATTCTTAATTCTAAGAAGGATTATCTAAAATGTCAGGTTCATCAATTTTCAGAAAAAAATAAAATAGGAAAGAAAGCACACGATTTCCATTTCTTGTGCTAAATGACATCTGGTGGTTCTCTGATTGGCCCCAGGAGCCTCCACACGGTTGTGTCATTTCTCTCTCTCTGTCGGGCTTCTCAGATCTCCTGTAAATTTTCTGTGAGAACAGATGTCTCAAATGTCTGCTATAGAATCCAAAGGAACCTTTATATATCTTTGTTCCCCCAACCCTTTTTGTTCACGTTGGAGCGTGTTTCACCCTTAGTTTCTCTTTTTATTAAAGTATATTCAGACACCTTTTACTTTGAAACTAGGTGATTATGATGTCTCATGCAGGTTCATTGGTTGTAACAGTTGTACTACTCTGCTGGAGGATGCTGGTAATAGGTGGGGTCCTTTATATGTGTGGGTAGGAAAGAGTATATGAGAAATTCTTGTACTTCTCAATTTTGCTGTGAACCTAAAACTGCTCTTAAAAACACAATAAAAAAAATCAAGTTTTTCTTATACCAACAATGAACAATTAGAAATTATTATTATTTTTTTGTTACTGGGGATTGAACCAGGGGTGGGGGTAGAGAGGGGCACTTTACCACTAAACTAATCCTAGTCCATTTTAATTTTTCATTCTAAGAGAGGGTTTTGCTAAATTGCTATGGGGCCTCCCTAATTTGTTGAAGCTGATCCCCTACTTGCAATCCTCCTGATTTAGCCCCTTGAGTTGTTGGGAGTGCAGGTACGAGCCACCATGCCCAGCAAACAATTGAAATTTGAAATTAAAATAATATTATTTTCATTATACAAAAAATAAATAATTAGGGTTGGGATTGTGGCTCACTGGCAGAGCACTTGCCTTGCACATATGAGACACTGGATTTGATCCTCAGCACCACATAAAAATAAATAAATAAAATAAAGGTATTGTGTCCATCTACAACTAAAAATAACAATTGGGTGTGAATTTAACAAAAATGTACAGAATCTATATGTGAAAAATACAAAATTCTGATAAAAGAAATCAAGTAAGATCTAAATAAATGGGAGGGTATTCTATATTCATCAACTGGAAGATACCATTTTTTAAGAAGTGGACTTTTCCCCCAATTTTGTCTACAAATTCAATGTAATTACAATCTGTATTCTGGGAATTTGATGGATACTGATAAACTGTAAAGGTGAAAAATCTAGGATAGTTAACACAATACTAGAAGAAGAATCAAATTGGATGATTGACATTATCTAATTTCAAGATTTACTATAAAGCTAATATGATCAAAATTTTATGATTTTGGTGAAAGAATAGGAAAATAGATCAATGGAATAAAATAGAAAACCTAGGAACAGAACCACACAAATACTGGCAAAACATATAGTTAGCTCCGATTTTTCTGACCCACCTGCAATCTCTGACCTTTAATTGGTGTGTTTAGAACACTGACATTCAAAGTAATCATTGATAGATTTGGGTTAATAGCTACCATATGTGTTAGTGTGTTCCATTTGTTGCCCTTGTTCTTTATTCCTGTTTTTGTCTTCCACTGTTTTTAAGCCTTTTGTGGTTTTAGATGAGCATTTTATATTATTCCATTTTATCTCCTTTCTTTGCATGTCAGTTAGACTTCTTTTTTTTTACTCTTAAAGTAATTTCTCTAGAGTTTGCTTATGTGCTTACTATTAATCTAAGATCCCTTTCAAATAGCATGATATTGCTTTCTAGGTAGTTTTAAGACCTCTTGATAACAAAATAATCCAAGTCTTTCCTCTCTCATCCCTTGTTTGATTTCTGTCATTCACTTATATACAAGCATATAGAAATACACAGACACAGGAGCTATAGATAATTGAATATATTATTGCTATTATTATTATTCAGAATAAAATGTTGCATATAAACTTTTTGGAAGCCAGACTTTATGTTTGGGGCATTAGTACACTAGTACATTAGTGTGTGTTTGTGTGAATCTGGTCTGGAACTGAGCTGCACTCAATGTTTTCTGTAGCTGAAGTTTGCAAAGCCTTCAGTGTCTTAACCTCTTGTCTTTTGGTTTCTCTAAGAACTCCCCAAATATGCTATGTCTTGCAGTTTCCTCAGTTGTGATCTACTGTTGTTATAATGGAGTTCTGTTGCTGTGGTAAAATGTGAGTCAGGAGAAGCTGTCCATGATTTCATGATTAAATCTCAGTCTTTGGTAGACAACTGTTTCATTGCTTTGACCAAAATACTTGAGAAAAGCAACTTTAAGGAGGAAAGATTTATTTTGGCTCATAGTTTGGGGGGTGGCGTACAATTTGTGGTTGACCAGCTTTATTACTTCGGGTCTGTGGTATGGCAGAACATCATGGTAGAAGGGTGTGGTTCAAGAAAGATGTTCAGCTCATGGTTGCTGGAAAGCAGAGAGGGTGAGGAAAAGAGCCAGAGACAAGGTATAGTCTTCAAGGACACACCCTAAAGACTCACTCCCTCCAACTAGGTTCCATCTCCTATATTTTACATCACCCACAATAATATGTTAAATATGAATCCTTCAGTGGATTAATCCATTGATAAAGCCCTCATGATCCAATTACTTTCCCAAATCCCCACCTCTGAACATTGCTACACTCCGGGTCATGCCTTAATGCAGGAGTCTTTGGAAGACTACTGGTGGGCTAGATTCCAAGTATGCTCTGCAGATGTTTCTTTGCCTTCCCTGTCCACACCACCACCCCCACCGCCCCCCGCCTTCTCATCTAGAGGATCTTGAGTTGGGCAATTACCCTTTGGCCAAGCAGATAAAACTCTGATGGTCATTTTCTTTGGAGAACAGGCCTTTATATGGAGATTGCTTTGGGCATAGTTCAAAATTGGTTAAATTTTACTTCTCTGCCCAAAACATGAAGGGACTTGACTTGCTCTTCACCTGAAAAATATAGTGGGGTTCCTGGAGGGACAATCCCGGAAAGGGTGGGGTTCCCTGAAAACTGGTCACCAGGAGTTTCTCTCACTTGTTAAGCTACAGTCAGCTTCCAGAAATTAGTCAAGTTCCCAAACAAATGTTCCTGCCAGCTTCTGGCTCTCGAGGCTTCTGATCAATGTAATCTGGTCTTGACTATGATTATAAACATCTGTCTCTAGATTTTGGAGAGGTGATTTGCCCTATGACCTCAATTCTCTGATGAGACTAAGAAAAGATGATTTTAATTTAGGCTACCTATTTTCTTATTATAAAAGTGGCATTTATGACTACTAAGCCCTCTACTAGTCAGACCTGAAACCAGAAGTCACCCAATCTCCTTTTTAAATACTTAACTAAACCAAAGTAAAATGATTTGTTGAGGAGTTTGCTCAATTACTGTGACATTCCCGGAGTTTGAGTTGTAATATGTCTCCCCGTGACTACCATGTATAGGATTTTGTGTAAATCGTTACAGCATGAGTTTTGTGTGAATGTATATGAACAATTTGAGTCTGAGGCCCAAATTCACATACAGTAGCTACAATTTCAATTTGATGTGCAGTAGTTATCTACATGTGAAATATGCTTATCTCTTTACTTAGTACTCCCACTTCTAAGAGTAGGTCCTACAGAAGAATAAGCAGGAGTGTAAAAAATAAAGGTGCATGAGGAGGTGTTTTAATAAACTGTAATATTGCTTTGTCTGGTTCTGTAATTGTTCAAACAAAATCAAGTGACACTTTTGATAGGTGCTGTACAGGGGATTCACACTGCTCATGGTGACATAAGTAATAAAGTCTTTTGTATCTGTTCAGAAGTCTATGTCTCCTGTCAATATCAATAAAATAGTAAAAGGCCAACTTATTAGAATAAAATTGGCACTTCATAACTCTTGGAAAAAATAATACATTTCACCATTTCCTCCCAATATGTTCTTTAATAAATCATGTTTTTATTAACTCTAATTAGCATTTTTCACTTTCAAAGCATGCTTTGAAGATAGAATATTTTAAAATGCAAAATTTATTGACCTCTTTACAGTTGAAATTAAAAGACAGTATTAAATTTACTGTGAGTTTATTAAAAACTTGATGTGCATAGATAAGCACTTGAGCTAGTGAAGCAGGTAGTAATGACTTATTAGTATTCAAAAACTCTGGGGTAATATAGGGTTATAAATTAATCTGTCTCTTCTCTCTCCTTCCTCAGTCATTCAGGATATAGTAGATGATTCCAAGACTATTTTGTGACTTAAAATGAGAGATTTATTTGTTCCTGTATGGCATTGTTCTCCCCAGTGAATTGTTCAATTTTCGTTCTTTATTTGTTCCAGAATCTCTTTTAAAACTCTATTCTAAATACATTTGCCTTTGCATTATTTAAGATAAAAAATAAGTATTCAATTTATTGAAGCTTCTATCAATTCTATGTAAGCCTGTTGACAAAAATTGCTTTTTAAAATTTGATGTTTATTCATAAGAGAATAACTATATGAGAGTCACAAATTTTGAGATAAAAATACTTTATTCCCTGTGATATACACTTCTTCTTGATACTGTTTTATTTCTAAGAACTACTGTAAATATCTTATCCAAATCTTAAAAACCATATTATTAACTAGTAAAATTAAGAAAACAAGGCTATGAAATCAAATTAATACCCACACATTCACGTGATGTTTGCTATTTGCCAGATTTGTCAGATTCTAATAGGGAAATTAAGGCACAGAAAGGTCAAGCAACTTGCCCAAGATCACACAATTAGAAAATGGAGAAAGTCTGATTGTAGGGTTCATCTACTTCACTGTGTTGCTTCTTAAATTTCATCTTATTCTCACCCAATAAAAATATAAATCCAATCCCTTTCTATAATTCCTTCACCTCTCTTAAAATTGTCATATTATTAATAGGTTGACTACAATCTACTCTCTCAAATACCTGTGCATTTTCCTGATATATACTTGAACATAAACTTACACAGAGTATATTCATGCAAGGCTTTAATTCAGATAATGAATATGGCACATGAAGAGATATATAGTACAGGCAAATATCAAAAAGGTCCAAAAGTTTCAAATTACCTAACAAATCTCTTTTAAAAAATAAAATATTTAAAGGGGCTCAGGTTATGGCTCAGCGGTAAAGCACTCGCCCTACATGTACAAGGCCCTGGGTTCGGTTTTCAGCACAATATAAAAATAAATAAATTAAAAATAAAGTTAAAAAATTATTTAAAAATATTTTTTGAGGGCTGGGGATGTGTCTCAGAGGTAGAGTGCTCACCTAACATGGATGAGGCACTGGGTTCGATCCTCAGCACCACATAAAAATAAAGATATTGTGTTCACCTATAACTTTAAAAACATATAAAAATATTTTAAGAAACAATTTTCCTTTGTCCTGCAATTTCCTTATTATTTTTTTCCACTAAACTATGAGGTAAGTGAGAGGTGATAACTGAAATTTTTTATTGTGGTAAAATACACATAAGAGAAAACTTTACCATCTTACCATTTTTTAGTGTACGGCTCAGTGATATGAAATGCATTCATAAAACCGTCTATCACCACAGCATCCGTCTCCATAACACTTTTTGTTCTGCAGAAGTGGAATTGCATACACACTGAACAATGAATGACTCCTCATTTTGCACTACCTTTGGCTTTTGGCAACCACGGTTCTACTCTCTGTGTCTATGAATTGTACTACCCTATGTATCTCATAGAAGTAAAGTCATATGGTGTTTACCTTTTTATGACCAGCATATTCCATTTGGAATAATGTCCTCAACTTTTATATGTATTGTAACACATCAGAGTTTCCTTCCTTTTTAAGCCAGGATAATATTTCATTGTATATCTGTACTGCATTTGCTTATGTATTCATCTGCTGATAAACACTTGAGTTGCTTTTACATTTGAGCTTTTGTGAATAATGCTGCTATTTATAAAGACAGACAAATATCTTTTTCAATGATTTGGGCATATACCCAGAAGTAGAATTGCTGGATCATGTGAGGACTCTATTTTAAAATTTTTTTAATACGTTTATTTTATTTATTTATATGTGGTGCTGAGGATCGAACCCAGGGCCTCACAAGTGCTAAGTGAGCGCTCTACTGCTGCCACAACCCCAGCCCTGTTTTAAATTTTTTGAGAAACCATCAGAAGACTTTTTTTTGTGTCAGAGAGGCTTCAAATTTAGATTTCGAACTACTTGGATAGTCTCAGTGGAGCCGAATTTACCCAAACCACTCAAACCCACTCATGTA
Organism: Ictidomys tridecemlineatus; assembly: GCF_052094955.1. Taxonomy (NCBI): domain Eukaryota; kingdom Metazoa; phylum Chordata; class Mammalia; order Rodentia; family Sciuridae; genus Ictidomys; species Ictidomys tridecemlineatus. The sequence goes on from NW_027521443.1 coordinate 183,641, forward strand.
ACTACATCAGATGGCCTAACTAGTTAAATCAAGTGAAAACTATTGATCAATTATTTTGATAATATATGAAAATGTTGAATAGTTTCTATTGATTATATTTAAATTTGCTAATCATTATTTCTGTTTTGCCTAATCCGCTGTTAATCCCATACAGTATATTTTTTTTATTGTTGGTTGTTCAAAACATTATATAGTTCTTGATATATCATATTTCACATTTTGATTCAAGTGGGTTATGATATTTTTTACAAAGGAATTTTTTCATCTCTGTAAGTTTGTTTTGGGTTTTTAAAAGGAACTCCCAAGTTCCTATTCACATTCAAATTTCTTTCAGCTTTCTTGAACATAAGGAACCCAGTTATAATAGCTATTTTAATGTCCTTATTTGTTAATTATATCATTTGTACCATTTTCATTCATTTTCAAATTGACTCATTTTTCTCGTTGATCTGAGTCATATCTTCTGTATTTTGCTTGCTTGATGATTTTGGGCTCAATGTCAGATCACAGTTTCATCTTTTGTCTTGTTTTAAGCTACCTATACCTTACCTCTATTCCCTCAGAATTCCCTGGAAGTACCATTGTTGTATCCTTCTATGCATTTTTCTGTTGTTTGGTATTGTCTTCTTGTCTCCCTGGCTGGTATTCCATAGCTATATCAAGCCAAACTGGGCTCATGCTACCACCATTCTTAGTTTATTATTGCATCATTACATTTATCACACTATTATAATTCTGAGGGTGCCTATCTATTTCTCCAGTAGGCTCTGCAATAAAGACTGTCTCTACAGCCTCATTTCTGTCATTCTTGTGTTTCATAATGCATTGAATGAGTTTATGAATAAAATGAATATTTGAACATAAATTATTTTAGCCAATAATTTAGCACAGAGAAGTTTGAAATTGAACATTAGATCTGTTATATAGTACTTTACTTTATTGAATATGATTTTATTAACTATCTAAAGGATATATATTTTTTCATTTCTTTTAATTTTTCAGTTTTTCACCAAGTTATTTTATACTTTCAGGAAATCTGACCAAAAATAACCCTTCCAAGCATCTTCTGATTCAGGAAACAGCCTCATTGAATCTTCTCTGATAACTTCATTTAAGATCCTTATACACAAAGTAGAGAAATTAGATATTCCTGTCACAGTAGGTTGTGGTTTTGATAGATCATAAAAATCAGAGGTAAAAATCAGAATTTCATTTTATAACTGAATATATATATATATATTTTTTTTTGTTGTTGTAATAAAGTCCCTACTTTTTAGCAGCAGAAAATTAATTCTCATCTTCCAGGTACTTAGTCTAATCCAAAGGTTCTTCTCTCATATTTAAGCATTATTGTCTGTCAGTTGGTTTTACAAATGTCAGATGGGATTTCTCTTTCCTTGGCTTTCTCTGAGTGGCTTACAAGACAGGAAGAATATATACAGAACTAGTCAGAGTGGGGACAGGGCATGGAGGATGCAGGTACTTTCTATTCTCTGAGTGGCTTCCACTGTCTATGCAATTTATGTTCTTAATTTTGGCAATATGTGATGCTAGTGAGATTTGCTAGCTTCTGGAAAATACACTGGTTGTCTGTGAATCTTTCTGAAAATAGATGACTCCACAAAGCTTCAGGTCCAAGTTAGCCCAGACACTAAGGAGCTGAGTGAACTTGTCTGTGGCTATCATTTGACTTCTTCTGTCCACAGCTTACTCTGGATCTAAGGAGTTCTGTGTTGGTATCAGTGTCATGCCTTCCTTAGATCAAAGCACTCTTAACCTTTAGTGAGAAGTCCTTGTGGGGATGAACCCAGGAGAGGATAGGAGTTGGGTAGGAACGGAAGAAGAACAACCTGCTTTGCTCACATGCTTTCTCAGAGTCCCCATAAACTTGTTTCTCATATTTCTCCCTCTCCAGCCTCCATGTATATACAGTACAGTTTCCACGAAAACACATACCTTTGCAAACATTGGAGGTTTTTGTTCTTACTGCTTATCAGAGCTGTATTGGTATGTGTGGACTGAAGAAGTTGCTTCTCTAATAAGCCTAAGAGTGTAGTTGGAGCCCAAGTCATGACTCCCAAGCAGATGCTGAACCAAGGCTTTTAGTTTGTACGGAGGAAGTTGCAAAAAATGAAAACAGAACATTTTGTTGATGACTCTTGTTAGCTGCCAAACATCAGCAATTCCATGTCATTTTGTCTCATGAGTGGACACTCTGCTCAGTCAGGGCCTGACAGACTACTTATATTTGACTCACCTACCTCAACATGGAGCCATCCAAGAAGTTATAAGGCATTTGGCCCCAATTTCCCTTAATACTTGCTACAATAGTCTCATTCAAAAATCCAAAATGATTGTTTAATTGAGTCATCCCAAGGTCTTCCAAATTGTGAGGCCTTTTTAAAAAATTTAAATTTTTCCAGAGTGGGGAGTCATCTGTTTTATATCGTTTTTGGCTCCTTTTTTACTTTAAGGTAGCAGTTGGATTTCTCTTCTGAAAGATTGATTTCAAGTTATCAAACATTCTTATATTTGGTCCTTCTAGTTCCAGACATTTAAAGGGAGGATTCTATTAAGACAAAAGAGGAATTATTAACAAAAACTCCTTCTTATTTATTTTACCTTGAGACTATAACTTGAATTTGGCTTTGAATTGTTTTTCAGTATTTTTCTGTTAGGTAGGGATCTGCATGCAACAGATGTTTAGTCTATGCTCATTGACTCAACCTAGTGGCTCTGTTTAAATTACATATGAAAAGGAAAATGACAATTGAATTGACATATATGAATGAGGAAATTTAATTTTTTATAATCACTCAACCTTTTCTAAGGAGTCAATTTTTGCTGATTATATAAAAAATGAGTATCTATTCTGGTTCATTGCATATTGCCAATAAACTTTACTAATGGCATTAATAAGCTGAAAAAATTTATAGTTTGATACAGTGTAGTATTAGAAACATTTTGCATTACATGAGTTGACATATAGGTTTTTGATAAATCATGTTCTATTCATTGGGTTTGTATCCCTATGAGTGATTTGAATCAGGCATAAAAGGTGACCTTCTCAGCATGAAAGTAAAGTTATGTATTTTAGTTGTACTTAAACTAGATATAAAGCAAGAGAATGAAAGTGGAGTTATTAGAGCGATAAAGCAGCATAGGTGGCCTGTGACAGGTCAGTGACTACACACGAAAACCCTGTGAGGAGGCCTGTAAATGTTGGACTGAGGTACTTGCTTTGCATTGCCAGTGAGGAAAGTCAAGGTAAAAGAGAAAGTATTGAAATGAGTAAAGGTCAGTAAAAATGCATTTGGTTTCTGGGGATTTTTGATAATAGTTTTGACATTCTTTTGGAGATAAAGCTTTTTGTAGTAACCACAATGAACTAATCTTATTTGAATTGCTTTGAATTCTACAGCTGTCAAAAAGACATTTAATGCTTTAGCAAAAATAATTGAGAAAAGCTAAAGAGAAAGCCTGTCTTCTATGTAGTTTTAGGATAAATTGTCAAAAGACAATGACAATGGGTACATATTTTTTTATTTGTTTATAAAGAATAGAAGCTTTTAGCCTTAAAGCCTAACAAATAAAATCATTAAAAAGTTAATAATACTCTCCAAAGCATATAAGGACTTTTAAGATATCAAAATGATAATAATAATGACTTGGAAAGAAAACATGTATATAGGGAAATTAAGAGTCTAGATAGAATTACTCTATGAAAGCTTCTGTCCCTGGAACAGAAACTGATGGCATAGCTGAGTTTATAAAGATGCTCTTTTTGTTTGTTTGGAGTTGACAGTTGCGAGAGCAGAACAGCTCCAAATGGGACTATACTTTCTAAAGCAGCTTTGACTAAAAGACCTGACCAGAACAATTTTAGAGGAGGAAAAGTTTATTTGGGGGCCCATTGTTTCAGAGGTCTTAGTCCATAGACAGCTGTCTCCATTGCTGGGGGCTCAAGGAGAGGCAGTACATCATGGCAGAAGTGTGTGGCAGAAAGAGTCCCACATGATGATCAGGAAGCAGTGGTCTCACCAGATATAAAATATAAACCCTAAAGGCATGCCCACAGTGACCCACCTCCTCTAGCCATACCTCACCGGCTTTCAGTTACCACTTAGTTAATCCCTGTCAGGGGATTAATTCACTGACTGGGTTGAGGCTCTCATAACCCAATCATTTCACCTCGAAGCCTTCTTGCATTGTCTCACACATGAGCTTTTGGGGGATACCTCATATCCAAACCATAACAATTGGCATTTTTATTGCTTTCCTTTTATGAACAAATCACTGAAGGAGATGCTGAAGATTGAAGAAAACAAACTGAAACTTCAGTCTCCTCAAGGCCTAAAATTTAGTGGAAAAAGTCAGGCACTATGAGAGTGAACAAGCTCATAAATTAGGAATTAGGAAGTGGCATGGTGCAGACAATCAATATTGATAAAGATTAAGGGTGTGGAAGCAAAGAATGGGGCGACCTGTGGCAGAAGGGTATTAAATCTTAATCTGAGGATGAGTGAGTGAGTCTGTGCTGGCCTCATACAGAGATGGAGGGAAAGCATTCTAGACCTGGGTCCTGCAGAGACATCGGCCTAAAGTGCAAAAGAGAGTCCAATATGTTCAAGGAACAGACCCAAGTTGGAAAAGCAGCAGAGGTTAGACACTCAGGGCCTCAGAGGCAATGGCAAGGGCTTTGGATTTATTTTAGTGGTTTTAAGATGTGTTTTGTCAGGTTTTTCATTGCTGTGACTAAATGATCTGACAAGAACAATGTAGAGGAGGAAGAGTTTATTTTGGCTCGTTGTTTCAGATGTTCAGTGCACGCTTGGCTGACTCCATAGCTCTGGATTTGAGGTGAGGCAGAACATCCTAGTGGAAGAAAAACATTTTAGAACACGACAGCCAGGAAAGAGAGAGAGAGACCTCTGCTCACCAGCGACAAAATTGTAAACCCTGAAGACACACCTCTGGTGACCTACTTCCTCCAGTCACTTCTCACTTGCCTGCAGTTATCACCTAATTTATATCAGTGGACTGATCCACTTATTAGGTCATACTTCTCATAATCTAGTCATTTCATTTCTGAAAATTCCTGCATCACATTACATATGAGCTTTTGGGAGACAACTTATATTTAAACTGTAAGAGGATGCTATTAAGTTTTTAAATAATTGTGCAGCAATTCACATTTTACATTGACATTTTAGAAGGATGACTCTTAGATTAGAACTATGAATAAACTGGAAGGAAGGAGGTGAATTAGACAAGATGGAATATTTTATATGGAATAATGGAAAGTAGATGGGTTCAAGGTATATTTGGAGGCAGAAGGAACAAAATGCAGTTGGTAACCTGGAGGGGCAAAGTGAGAAAGAAGAAATCCAAGATGACACTGAAATTTCTTGGATTAGTAAATGAGTTATCGTTTATAGGGAACACTATAGATAGTGGAACAACAAGCGTTCAGTTTGAGAGGCTGTAAGACATCCAAGTAAAAGTGTCAGTGAGAAGTTGGCTGTAGTATAAGAGAGGCAGGGCAATTTGTATACTTTTGGAACTCATCAGCATATGAAATGGTATTAAAAGTGAAAGGAGTAGAAGAGACACTTCGGGAAAATTTTATAGCATTAATGTACAAAAAGTTGGCATACTTATAACTTCAAACTTACCACTGTAAAATGTATACATATATATATATATATGGCTCATATACATTCATATATTTTTATTGTATATTTTTATAAATAAAATTTTGTGGTGTGTGCTATGTATCTTTGTGCATTTCTTATTGAGTTTATTCCTATTGATTTTCACTAGATATTTTTATCATAAAATGAAATATTTTTCATTCTATTTTCAGTTATTATTTATAGATTACAGAGCTACATAAGTTTTTACTTTTTTAGATATTTCAGTTTTAAACCCCAACCCACAATTAAGACAAGTGTGTGCTTATTTCCACTTCTTGGGCTTTGGAGGTTGATAGTCCATATCACATTTAAACAAACAAACAAACAAAAAATATTCTCGTCTCTTCTAATAGTCGTAGTATTCGTTTCTGTTTGTGACTTTACTGCACTAATGTCTTAATATCCTTAGTAGAGGATATTCTTGTTTTATATGCAACTGAAATACCTTTTTCAGTGTGAAGTGCGATGTGGTTCTAAGATACACACCTACATGTGTGTAAGTGTAAGAGTGTGTGTGTCCATTTCTCAAAAAGACATATTTGGTCATGTGAGCTATTTTATATTTTGTTTAGTTATTTTGCTAGTATTGTGATTTCAACTTTTTACATCTCCATTGGTGTAGTATCTATATTTAGCTTTTGCCTGCTACCCATTTTTGTCAGGTTTTTATATGAGTACTCTGATGGTTTCATTAAAAAATTGGGTATATTCATAGATTCAAGCCTTTTATGTGCTCAAAAATGAATTGCATGGCAAGGAAATATTTTTCTTGTACCTCCTCAGAAGTAGTACATTGCATTCCAGCCTAATATTGACTGCTCTTTTGTTTAACCTCTCAATAGGCTGGCATAGCTTATTTTTATTTATTGTTTGACATAGTGTTTTCTTATTTTGCATTTAAGCTTTTAAAAGCATATTATGCATCACATTTGACTTCCATCCAATGGGGTGTTCGGTTTAGCTGTGTGTGCAGGGAAATAGTCCCTTGTTCCATAATAGAGTTTATTTTTAAAAAATATATTTTTTTGTTCTTCCCTTGCTTATTTATAAATGTAGAGTTTGTCTTCTATTTGCAAACTGAAAGGTAGATAGAATTTCATGCATTGCTTGGGTACTGGATGCTTTCCAAATGGCAGGTTAATTGTCACAGCTTATGGTACAATTTGAAATAAAAAGATTTTTTTGTTTGGATTTTGTCTAATTAACTTTTAGGGTAATTTCTTGCTTGATTTTGTTGTCTTTGAGTATTTGTAAGGTCTTTGTTCTATTTCTATTAGCGATTATCTTTATATAAAATATAGATGTGTCACCTTGGTCTATGCCACCAAGATGAAGGTTTTCATCTCTTTTGCTCATCTGTTGTTGTATCTGAAGAACCCAGAAGTATGCCTGAAATATACCAGATGTGTACTGAGTATCGGTGAAATGAATGGATCTGTGCATAACCAGGCATTTAGCACACATTATCTTTTCTTATCCTTTTCTAATCAACTTTATTAACTCTATCTGAAATTATAAAAGCAGGTTTTTTTAAAGAAAGCAGCAATTGTATTCACACATACTTCATAATCTTATATTTTTTGTTTGCTATTATGAAATAAAATAGCAAACAAATATTACCTTATAATATTTGTTTGCTATTTTATTTCATAAATATTTTTGCAATAATTATTTACATGCAACTATGACTTATTAAATTTTATAGCCATCATTAGATATTTGTTCTAAAATGTTTTTTGCACTTTCAGTTTTGGAAATCATGTAGAATATCTTCAAGTAAATTATTCTGGAATATTTTCAGGAATTCAACACAAATGACATATGTTCTGGGTATGTAGATATCTGAGATGTTTCCCTGGTGCTCTCACACATTAAGTGCAATATGTTGGGTGTAGCACTTTTGAGCATAAAATTTTCTTATCATATCTTCAGCTTTAGCTATTTTGGATCAGTTATTTGAAACTTCCTGGATATGTTATTGAATTAATATTAGATCTTTCTTTTTCTGTAAGTTGTATTTCCTTCTAAATTAATTTTTCCTAGAGTAAGATAAGCCCTTTTATGATCTATACACAAAGGTCTTTTTACTGAGGAAAATTTTCTTCAATTACATCTTTGATTTTTGTCCTTGCCATTTATTCATTTTTATTCCTGAGTGTTGTGGATTTTATTATGATTGTTTCCTTCTAATTTGATTTTGAGGTCTCACTGTCAACAGTGGCAATAAACCAAAATTGTCACTCTCTGGGTGAACACTAATGGGGTGTTCGGTTTAGCTGTGTGTTCAGAGGAAATAGTCCCTTGTTCCATAATAGAGTTTATTTTTAAAAAATATTTTTTTGCTCTTCCCTTGTTTATTTATAAATGTAGAGCTTGTCTTCTATTTGCAAACTAAAAGGTAGACAGAATTTCATGCATTGCTTGGGTACTTGTTGCTTTCCCAATTTCAGGTTAATCGTCACAGCTTATGGTACAATTTGAAGTAAAAAGATTTTTTTTTGTTTGGATTTTGTCTAATTAACTGAGCTATTTCTCCTTCTTTAACTATTTTGTTCTCTACCCAGGACACAGCATCTGAAAGGAGCCTACAAGCCTGCAGCTCTTTATTGGGGGATGTTAATTAAAAAAAAATCCATCTCCTCCAGCATGCACTAATTCTAATTAATTTATATTTTTCTCAGGTAAGTATGATAATTATTTATCCATTTTCTAGATTTAAATACAGAAAATAAAACTCATACAAAAGTTATTTGAACAATAGCCTATTTGTTAACTCATATAATAAGAGGGAGAAGTGGCTTCAACTTATTATTTTAGTGGATAAAAGATGTTATAAAGACCAGATATATTTCATATTCTATCTCTTTAGTATGCTGATTACTTTCCTTATTGTTAGAAGATGAGTATAGGAGCTCCAGCCTTTATATCCTCACCCAGCTTTATGTGCAGATAGAAAATAACCTAATCCTCAACTCTGTCATCAGCCAGCTCATCTTCCTGAGGAGCTACCCAGAAGAAATGTCTTTATTTCTTGTTGGGAAGAACCATGTTACATGTTCTCTTCCAAATCAAATTACTTTTGTTAAGAGAATGAATTTCCATAATTAGCTTAGGTTAGTTGTTCTCAACTCTGTTTGCACATAAATCACCTGGTAACTTACAAAAACAAAAGCAAAACACCCCCTCTATACCAGCAAACCAATTAAATCAGCATATTTGAGAATGGTGTATGGTTATCTGTATTTGAAAAATTCCCAGTTATTGGCAAATGTGGAGACTCATTGGCTTAGATTTGTCAAAGTTCAAATTCTTAGCTCTGCGGCTAAGGAGAGGCTTATCATTCTCTGGGGTAGCTGGCCCCTTGGTACTCGATCAAATTTAGGATCTCATGATTAGGAGAAGGTGAACTGAGGGAAAGTAATTATTTTGTTCTGTGCAATGGCTGCCATTTTATGTATTGAGAATTGAAATGTCTCTGAGGCCTTAGAGTGGAAAGAACTGACAAGTATGCAGATGTGTGTTATCACTGTAGCTGTCTTGGAAGAGACTTCCCTTGTGCTTGGGGAAACAGTTCTATTTTCTTCAACGTACAGATAGTTTGTGGAGTCAGAATACAAAGTTGTGGTGAATCTAAGCTTTGTCCTTCATACTTTAGCACAGGTTTGCTGCTCTGTTTCAGTTGGTTGAGCCAAGGTAATTAAAAATATGATTCTCAACCTATTTTTATCATAGCCATAGGAGCAGGATTTTGGCATACAAAATTCTTTTAAGTTTCTAATAGCATTTTAAACATTTTATTTTTGCATTTTTAAAATTTTTTCCTTTTAGATATACATGACAGTAGAGTGTAGTTTGACATATTTTATGTACATGGAGTATAATTTATTCTAATTAAGATCTCATTTTTGTGATTGTGCATAATGTGGAGTTTCACTGGTGGTGTGTTCATATGGGAATGTATGAAAGTTATGTCTGATTCATTCTTTCCATCTTTATTCAGCTATTGCCCATCATTACTCACAAGACTAAATGCCTTGAGACAATGGATCTGTATTCATCATTTCATGTCCATTGTCAAATATGCATATGGAATAAGGCATGGGCTCAGTAAATATTTGGTGAATAAATGAACACATCTGTCTTTGGTCAGATTACTATAGTTATAGGCCATGTTCATGTTGAGATTTCGCAACCTAGAATCCAGGGATTTCTGAATTCTTTTCATTTCTGTAGTCTTTCTTGATTTAGCAACCCAAATGATTCTTTTAATCCTTAAGTGAGGTATTTTATTTCTTCTGCCCAAAACCTCCCACTGCTTTCCTATCCAATGCAAAAAGCTAGTGAATTCTAAATCACTTTTGTGATCTGGAATTGTGGCTGTTTGGGGAGTTTCACCTCTTACTTTTCCATATTTATTCCCATCAAAACAAACTGCCAGTCTTGCAATTCCTGAACATGCTAATTCCATTCCTGCCCCAGGGTGTGTACTTGTTCCCTTTGTTCAGAACACATTCCCCATAAATGGCCACAAAGTTCACTCCTCACCTACCTTTGCTCAAATGTTGTCTTACCAAAGACACCTGTCTGGCCAGCTTATTTAAAGCATCCATTCAAAGCCCAGTAATTCGCTCTTTCCATCATGGTCTTGTTTTCTTCTAGGTTTTTATTGTCATTATAATCTTCAGTACTACATATTTGCTTTTTTTTAAAGCCCTGTCAGATGTTGTCCTTCATAAGAGAACAAGCTTTTCCAGGGAATTTCATCATTTATAATTTATAGCTGGACCTCGGTTGTAAATAACAGTGCTTGGTGTAGAGTTGATTCTCAATTAAGAATTGATGAGTGAACAAAGGACATGCTTTAACTATAAACTGAGTATAACATCTACCCAACAAATTTCCTCTGAGTACTGGTGACAATACATACAAAATGATTAGCAAAGTGCCCAGTGCATAGTAGTTGTTCATCAAAGTAAATTTTTTTTTTTATTTTTAAAATAATGTTTATAATGTTTGGGTAAAAATTCCAAACATAAGTCTATTTTATTTAATGCCCTCCACTGTGGAGAAATTACCTGTGATGTACAAGCTCCATTTAATAGAGTGTAAAGATAAAGATGCTTTTTCATGCTTCGGCAGTTGAAGTTCTTGCATACACAATATTTCAACTCCTAGACAGTTTTCAAATCTCTCAAGTACCAAGAGGAAATGATTTCAACCACAAAATAATAAATTCATTTGCAGATTCCTTATTTTTTTCAAGAATGGTATTGAATACTAGGTACTGCATCTCTCTTTCTTCAGTTTATATTCTTTCCCAATAATCTGAACATATCTGGAAAAGATTGATCAAAAATTCAGACCATTGAGGAATCCAAAGTTCCAAATCACCATCTTTATCTGTATTATTTCTATCACTCATGTCTTCATGTCATCAGAACGTACATCTATTTCTATTTCTGTAATATTGAGAGATGCATCATAGACTTTTATTATTAGGAAGTATCTTAAGCCCATGAAACACAGAAAAATATCACAAATATCAGTATGGCTTATTGTAATCTTTATGAAACGTTTTGCCATATTTGATTCAAATAATTTTCCTAATAAATATGACAATGTTGAGTTACTTTTGTTTTTCTAGACTCTATTCTTTCTTATTTTTTCCATCGGGGATAATCCTGACTTTTCTTGTTTCTCATGATTGTGAGTTAATTATTTAAAGTTTTACAACTGTTATATCCTAGATGTAAATCACATACCTGCCTTAATTCAGTTTCAGATTTACATTTGAATAAAACTGAAGAAACAAAACACAGTATCTCATTAGAACTCAGTCTACCTTCTCTTGGAAAATCAGAAATTCCAGATCTGCATTTCTGAATCTTGTGGCCAGCTGACACTGACAGATGACCTTCTCTTCAATACTTGAGTTTCAGTTAATGACTGCTAACTTACTTCAGGCCTGTTTCATCTTTATTTCTTAATATGTATGCATCTTGCTTTTTGAACTTTAACTTATTTAAAATAGTTCCTTCCAGGCCTATCTTCTGTTTTATTTGCCTCTTATTCTGTTGTGTACTTATGTTTTGCCAATTATTCTTTGGTTGAACAAGAACACAAAATTTGTAATTTCCCCATGCTTGTAACCACCAGTGACCAGTTTACCTAATTTCAAGCAGGGCCTAATTTTCTTTGAACTGAACATAGCAAGTATGTCCTCATTTGCCCCCATTTCTTTCTGTTAGCTTTTTTTTTTTTAAATGAGCTTGACGTTATTTGAAAAAAGTTCATTTTCCCCTCTTCTTAGCCTTGGCTCTTGTAAGTTTTCTTTGAAGTTGTTAAAGTAAACCTTCAGGAATTATGATTTCAAGTCATCTATACTTTGTTGACCTGATGTGTATTTTATTCTATCTTTGTCATCAAAAGAAATTCTTAAAGTCGGAATGGGCAATGAAACAAGAGAAAGACTGATGTTATATCTCAGAGCCTGTGGGGAGAAAAATCAGATTCAATAACAAAGCATTCATTTTATAAATTTTTATTATTAATCTTATTTTAAGAATCGTTAATCACCACCAGGGAAATTATGATACTTTTAATAATTTATGATAGTGCTAGATAATACCACACTATTTATTGAATAATACAAGGACAAACAAAGGGAAAATTGGGAAAAACATTCGCATATGTAATTTCTTGATCCACACTGCCTATACTAGATTCTCTCTGGAGCACCAGATTATTCTCAACAAATTTTCCTACTTAGTAACAAACCAAATAATCATTGTGCTGATTTCATCCCATATGGAACCACATTCAGTTTCTGAATCCAATCATGGGCAGTCACAAATTCTCCTATTCCCATTATGACCAGCAAAGGGGGTGAGCAAGGTTTAACCTTATGTTTTTCACATCCCCTTAAAAAGGAAATACATTCCTTATCTGGGTCTTAGGTTCTATGGTAAAAGTTTCTAAAAGACATTAAATAAGAATATGTAGCATATTTTCTTTAATAACAGGCTTTGTACTTCTTTTTAATTTCTTCAGAATTTTGGTTTTGATATCCTTTATTCAATGAAATTATATAATTTTTTCATTAGTTTATATTTGAAAGACAGAGAAAGAGGATAAATTACCTTGAAGAAATTATACAGAAAACTAAGGAAATACATACCAAGGTGATTTTAGAATCTCCTCAGTTTCTTTGAAAAAAGAACTTCCTCTCCCCTAGTGATTTTGGTGACACATATTGTCTCCCTGCTCTTTAATATAGATTGTGCAGTAATTTAGATACAGAATTTTAATCTGGCAGAGCACAAATGCTTCCAGATAAGGTTGATTTGCTTTCTATCCTGAAATAGCTTCTTAAAATTCCGTATTTAGGAGAAAAATATACCTTCTTGAAATGTGAATGAGTGTGTGACCTCTGTCAAGGTCTGAGGCCAACTGGATTTCTTTGACATGGCAAATTAATGTGTTTCAGAATACAGGTCACTTCATGAAGAGTGTGGTCATATAGAACATCTAATACACACTTCAGTAAAGATGCATGCTTTCATTATTGGGCTAGTTTTGTGTCCTTGCAATGACTGAAAAAAAAGTTCACACTGAAGATTAAAACTAAGTACACCCCAAAGGAAAGACACACACCAACTTTGTTTTAAAAGAAAGAGTATTTATTAAGAAATTATATGCTGGATTCTACAGTCTGTGAAGATGGTTTATTCCATTTCCACAGCACAAGACAATAGCTAAGAGTATTTGGAAAATACTTGCAATGCTTGGGAACAAAGAATTCCTAGGAACAGGAGATGAAGTGAAGTGATGTATGAACTAATTGAGATTTTTGGATCCAAAGACAAGACAATCTTTTCTTTGTCAATCTAGTTCTCACCTGTGTGAACATTTAAACCTGTCCATGGAATCTCATGCCTAGACTGAAATATTAGGTAATAACTGGATCATTTCAGTTCAGTAGAGCGAAGCATGCTCAATTTAGTCACAGGTCAAACCAGCAGTTAACTGTTGTCTCACATCTGAAATAACTGCATTCTTTATTAATAAAAATGGTGCTTATAGAGGGCAGAAATATAACTTTTTCAAGTATTTTATCCTTATGATCTGAAGTACTTTAAACTATAAATTAAAAATAAATTATAAAAACTAGCATACTAATGTATCTTTTCTTACATGATGCTATTGTAAATAAGCTTTAAATGTAGAATTGCCATACCACCTGACTCTATATATGGTCAACAATGAGACATGCTAATCATAAAAATAGCTTTTACAAATATACATTTGTATACAGTGTCTCTCTTACCATTCATAAATGTCCTTCACAGTTTAAAACTTAAAAAAAATCATAATTAGCAAGAGGGAAACACATTTACAATTTAAACCATAAAAACCTGACAATTATACAGCTTAGAACATAGAAGAAATGGAATTTCTAAAATTGAACAATACTGTCCATCTTATTTATTTGGGTTTTTATACAAATCGAACCAAAGATGCTGCAATCCAGTAGGAAACCTTCTTTCACATTTCTGGGGGTTGTCAGAGTTTCTCTTTTCTGTTTTTGTGTCATCATATATTATTTCAGATCACTTTATCTGTAGAAACTGAGAAAAGAAAAAAAAGGTTTTTTTTTTAAAACACAGGGATTTGTGTTTCATTGTTATTAGCATGAGAAGATGTAAGTCAGATTTTAGGGCTTAATCAAGAGAAGGATAAAGAAATAGTTAGATCCTTAGGATGAATATTTTTTTTCTATTTTGATTAGTTGTAGATGGCCACAATAACTTTATTTTATTTATTTTTAATGTGGTCTTGAGAATCAAACCCAGTGCCTGGTACAATGCTGAACCACAAACCCAGCCCTAGGGTGATTTTTAAATTTTTTTTTTAAATTTGACAGCAGAATGCATTTTGATTCATTATACATAAATGTAGCACAACTTTTCATTTCTTTGGTTGTACACAATGTAGAGTCACAGCATTATGTGCAGTTGTACATGAACCTAGGGTAATGATGTTTATCTGATTCCACCATTGGATGAATATTTTTGATGACAGATTCTTAGATTGATTGTTCAAGGCAATCTTAAATTTATTTATTTTTATAGCATTAATTACTTTTTCAATCCATGCAATTTGTTGCCTGAGATTAGCAATTGTTTTTCAGCTTGAGCTCTTATGTAAGAGCAGAACCTCTTGAAGTTCCAGGCTCAAGAAAGGATTTGATTTGCCCATGAATCTTTGTTGTCCTTAACAAGAGTGACTGTAGCATACTTTCCCCAACAGGGCACATTTAAGGGTTTTTGTACCTGGGGTCTCTGATCTGAGTTACACAATCTGACTTGCAAAAGAAGAAGGCCAGAAACAGGAAAGACTATGGAAGATAAATTTCATGGTGTAACTGTGAGTCAAAAACATCATATAAAACCTCAAATCTAATTGGTTGAAGAACTAAATTGAGAAATTGAAGATGAAAATGATGCAAAATTCAATTAATGGGAAAAGGCAAAGTATAAAGACTTTGGTAGAAAATATGATTGCACCTGTTGTCATCCCATCAATTTCATTTGCAGTTAAATGGAAAAGTTTATGCATGTCTTTAGTGAGTTTCAATATTTATTTACTTATTTTTTTTTTAGTTTTCGGCAGACACAACATCTTTGTTTGTATGTGGTGCTGAGGATCGAACCTGGGCCGCACACATGCCAGGCGAGTGCGCTACCGCTTGAGCCACATCTCCAACCCCAATGCATGTCTTAAGAGACAAATACATGCAAATCAAGGCAATTATCTGAAAGGGAGTTACTATCTACTGTGAGTTGACAGAGATTTTTGAAGCCCATTAATAGATTCTGAAAAAGACTGAGCATTGCTATTGAGTGATGAGAATTGCTATGAATGCCTGCAGGTTCAGTTCTCAGGTCTGGCCAAGATTTCTGGTGGAAAAAAGCTCAGTGAATCTAGATGGTAATAACTTCATCTCAATAATTTCAGTTATCTGGAATGTTGTCCTCAGTGAGTACACACCTTTTCATTCTAGAAGGGTTCAAATTAAATATAAAATGTTTATAACAATAGAAATCCTAGTACCAGTATTTTTTGTTAAGGAGAAAACCTGTGCCCATCTGGTAACTTGAGTGCTTATGTTTTTTAAGAGAATTTAGCTTACTTGAGTAAGTCTTGTGATTTCAGTTTAGAACATACACTGAAAAATTGATCTAGAATAGGATTTCAGTTTTATGACTTGAAATCTTACTCTGCTTCTGCATAATATTGGAATAAGAAAACTTTTGGCCATCATAATGATACATTTGATTCATTAGATTTTAAGAAAATTTTCACTCTCAGACTATTTGTTAAACTACACAAATAAAGTACTTTTCAAGAAGTTATCAGGTGGGGCTGGGGATGTGGCTCAAGCAGTAGCGTGCTCGCCTAGCATGAGTGTGGCCCAGGTTCAATCCTCAGCACCACATACAAAGATGTTGTGTCTGCCGAGAACTAAAAAATAAATATTAAAAATTCTCTCTCTTTCTCTCTCCCTCTCTCTCTTAAAAAAAAGAAGTTATCAGGTGTGTTGAATTTACAAATGCCATTTACAATGTTTGACTGCATTTAATTAACTAATCTGGGCTAGTCATTATTCAAAGGACTCTCAGAAGTAGTTTCTATAATTTGCTGTATTTATAAATATAAATATAATCCTAATAATAAATGCCTTAATAAATCACACTTAACTTAAAATTGACAAGACACCTTTCCTTCAGAGTATTTTTTCTACAATTAAAAAACATTAAATGAATTATATCCCAAAACTTCTAAGAGTAAGAAACAAATATATTTTGATATTTTGACTCTCTTTCTGTTTCTCTCCCTCAGTCCTTTTTCCCTTTTATCTCCCTTCTCCCTCCTTACCCAATATATACTATATAGTGATTACACACAGATGCATTTTAAAAAATGAAAACATCACTCACACATGTTCTTCATTTAATTCTAGGTTGTGTTTGTATACATGGGAAACAAATCCATTAGTCTTTAAAGCACAAAGTTTTGGTATAGGCATGCTGCTCTTTTGTGTGGTATAAAGGAAGTTCCATATATAACCTGTAGGCACATACCAAAAATGATCAATTATCAATGTAAAAATGAAAAAGAAATAAAATTAAGTTAACCTCTAGGCTAATGCTGCTTTGTGAAACTGAGGCATAGCAGTTTTTGAGTTTTTGATTGATAACCCCTGTGTATAGGAAAGAACCAAGATTATTTATATGATTGCAATTGCACTCTTTCCTCCAAAGTCTCCATTGATCACTTTCTTATTATGAGTGGAAAATGCTAAAAGTGGTGCCGTAGCTGTGTTGACTAATCTTTGTGTTTCTGCAGGTCTTGGCAGGTAACATTAATTTAGTGTGTTCTTACATCATCCTGTGCATCTCAAAAGAGGCATTGGTAGTTAAGCAACTGTTTGATTAAGAGGTACAAAAAACAGCCTACAGATTTTTTGTGCATTTTCCATCATCCTTAGTACATTTCCCCCTTATTTTGCTCCTTAACTGTAAAGGATTATGTAAAAATAATTATTGTGGGAAGAAGAAAGGTGGGTTTGAAAGTAATAGAAGTCTTTCTTCTTGCCATAAAGCTTCTGCTTGTCATTGGTATAAAACAAAAAGCTTCATTAACTTTGCATTGTGAAGTATGTATTATTAACCATATAGATACAAGTCAAGCATATAATTTTCCTTACTGAAAAACAGTCGTAAAATATATTCACGGAGCTTTCATCGAACTTGCAGCCTCAGAAAAGATTTCTAAAGGCCGGGGAGAAAGAAGACAAACTGACATTTTTGCTGCCTTTTTCTCAAGGAAGACAACCACTTAAGGAGCTGATTTGTTTAGTATAATGTAAAACTAATTGTTCTCTCTTGAAGAGCAGGTAATTCATCTGCTGGCTGTATGGAAGAGTGGATGCTTTTAAAACAAATTCTCCTGATGATGAATGCTCTTTCAACTTTCAATTTCTCTCATTTCTGAAAAACAACAAAGAAAGCCACTGAGATGGGACTGGATTCTATTGAATCAAGCAATTTACTTCTATTTGACGAAGATAAAAAAAAAAGATGATATTAATCTACAGGGAAAGCACATCTAATTTTAAACTTCAAGCACTGATGTGTTTGAAATAAAATAGGTACAGCAATATGCAGAATAAATACACCTTATTTACAGCTGTATCCCCCCAAAATCATACTTTTAAATAAGTCTTGTGACTTAAGTATTAGGAATGCTTATCCTTTTCCTAATTGAGATTTATAAATAATAAACATTTAGAAAAATCTGGATAGACTATATTTTTAGGTCATATCTATAAAAGCAAAAAATTATGTGGGTGATATGGGACTCATGAAGTTTTAGAAAAAAATGTCTTATGAACAGGAATTATTTATATTTATTGTCATCATTGATCATATTTATTGAGTATTTGCTCAGACATTCACTTTTTATGAATGATGTGAATGTATTTGGCTTTAACTAATTCCTCATTACAAATGAAATGAATTGTATTAATTCAGATAGCTAAATAGCCCAACAGATTCTCAGCATCTGCTGCTTATTATAAATTAAAACTTGCCTTCTGTTAATAAGCTCTTGGGGAAAAATAACATTTTGCTTTTAGACTAAAAGAATCACACATCACAAAAATTATAAATAAAGGTAACTACTCTGAAGAGTCTCTATTTCCTTAATTGATGACCATTTAAGATATAGGAGGTCAGACAGGGAACACAGTAGAGAATGAAAATGTGGTATCCTATGGTAATTGTGGAAATAAGATTCTGATTGTCTTCTGAGACTTTAGCTTTAAAATCAAGATTTAAATGATGAAGGCAGATACTGTGCAATGTCACTAAAGAGGTTTCTAGGTCTTTGAGAGTTGACCAGAATATAAACAAAACTTGTCAAATCAGCCAATGAAAGAATGTGTGGATCTAAAAATGATGTACAGCAGTTAAGAGAATCTAGGTGGGCAACCACTTGTGCCCATCTGAGAACTGTTCCCAGGAGATTATGTCCAAGCTCTGGAAGTGAACCTGCCCTGTGAAAATGGGAATATTCCTACTATATTCATGGTCATACCAGCAATCTCAGAACATTCAACTGTCAGCACAACCACCTCTCTGCTCTGCATCCACACTCCTCAAGAAAAACTTATAATTCCTAGCAGTTTGCCTGTTGGAAGTGAATGCTCAGGCCAGAGCACACAAGACTGGTTCAGTTATAGTTACCACTGTAAATCAATAAACAGATCTTCTGAATGTGTATGCTGATCTATTACAGGTAGGCTAATTTGCATTTACCTCAAGCCACCGATAAGTTCTACACATCTGTAAGACTAGCCTTAGATTTTGGATTTTGGAAGAAGCTTTCAAAACCCTGAAAACCTGCTTACTTGCTACCCAATCTCTCCTGGCTTTACCAATATTTGCCATATGAATTTCAAGATCTTTAATACAGAAAAATATTTACAAAGCTACATGTCAGGGTGGGCAGGATTTCATTGAATTTGAACAATAAGCAATCAGAAATTATTTAACTTTCTTATTTTATAGATAAAGATACTAAGAGCCATACAGGTTGAGATACAAGTGAAGGAGGTTGGTGGAAACCCTGGCTGAACCCAGAATCCTGATATGAATCATTTAACTTTACATTATTGGTTGTCAAACTTTAGGGATCCTCTAGAATGATCAAGTGAGCTTATTAAACTTGGTGTTAGTTTTCTGATTCACTAAGTCTGGAGTGAGGTCCATGATTGCATATGTAATAGATTTTGTAGTGATGCTGATTTGGGCATCTCAACAGTTTTTTTTTTTTTGTGTGTGTGTGTGTGTGTGTGTGTATGTGTGAAACTGGGGTTTGACCCAGGGGAACTCTGCCCCTTATCTACATCCCCAATCCCTTTCACAATTTTATTTTGAGATAGAATGTCACTAAGTTGTCCAGGCTGGCCTTGAATTTTCGATCCTCCTGCCTTGGGCTTCTGAGCTGTTAGGATTACAGCCCTTTGAGAACTACTATCCTTTACCATTGAGGGGCCGTGGGGGGCCTCTTGCACTCCCATGCATCTTGCTGAATGTGCTAATGTCACAATAGTGGTTTCTTCCCAAAGGCTACTTTTCAGGATTATTTATTTGACTGGTAACCCTGATAATTGAGAGAGCTCATTTCCAGGAACAAAGCACCTTATTCTGATATTTACCTTATCTCCCTTTAGATTAAGAATAGGCTTATTTACTACTTGCTAGAAAATTAGATTTGCTAAACATAGGTTCTGTCTCCTGAGTATCTTGTATTGAGCATGCAGGTCTACCTGGTCTCCATTTCAGACTTGGGTCTTAACTTAGGTGCAACTGTCCTGATACTCTATTGCTTCCACCATAAGTAGCAAAGTCTTGTTTTAGGAATCTCCTGTCTTCCATTAGCATCCCTATCACTAGAGGTAGTGAATTTATTAGCTTTCATAGTTACTTTTTGAGACTCCATTTGCTTGCAGGAAAGCAAAAATCCTCTGGTTGCTTTAGTTCTAATCTGGGTTAATGTTATGGTTTGGATTGTGAGGTATCCCCCAAAGCTCATGTATGAAAAAATTTAAGAAGGTTCAGAGAAGAAATGATTAGGTTATAAGACCCTTAACCCAATCAATAAATCAATCACCTGATGGGATAAATTGAGTGGTAACTAAAGGCTGGGGTGTGGCTGAAGGAGGTGGGGCATTGGGAGTGTGGCTTTGGGTTATATATTTGTGTCTGGCAAGGGAAGTTAGTCTCTCTCTCTCTCTCTCTCTCTCTCTCTCTCTCTCTCTCTCTCTCTCCTTCATAATCATCATGTGAGCAACTTTACTTTGCCACATTCTTCTGTCATGTTGTTCTGGTTCACCTCAAGCCCCAAGGACTTCTATGGACTGAGACCTCTGAAACTGTGAGCCCTCAAATAAACTCTTCCTCCTCTAAAGTTGTTCTTCTTGGGTCTTTTAGTCACAGCAGCTAGAAAGCTGATTAAAACAGAAATTAGTTCAAACAGTGGGGTTATTGCTATGATGAACTTGACCATATGGTTCAGAAGCTTTTTGAGCTTTTTGCAATTGGTGGGAGAAATTTTGAGATGTTTAGCGGTACAAGCTGAATATGCTTTATATTGTCGTAAATAGAGCTTAATGGCTGACTCTGGTGGGAGCTCAGAAGATAAGAAAGCCAACAGGACCATGGACAGTGATGAAAGGCGAGAAGGTTCAGGGGAGGTCTCTATTGGAATTTGGACTACAGGCCATTCCTGTTATATTCTGGCTGAAAAGTTGTCTGCACTATGCCTGTGTCCTGAGACTTTCTGTGAGGCTGATTTTAAAAGCAATGGATTGCTAAATCTGGCAGAAGAAATGTCTAGGGCACTAGCACAGGATTCAGGAAGTGGCTTGGTTATTGCTGGTAGCTTTTAGCCCAGTTTATTGTGATATTCAGAAGTGGAAAAACAGAACAGGAAGATTTGAAAAACTTGGACTTGAAAGGCAGAAGTAAAACTGGGCCTAAGGAAGTTGCAGTTGTTAAAGACGTTACTGCCACTAAAGAAATCCTGAAGACTGCCTAGAAGCAATAAGAAAGATGGCTTTGAGGGCATCTTAGGAGCTGCCAAGACCACACCCATCTCAGGTTCAAGCAAGTAAAAGTGAAAATTCTTTTGAGAAGAGACCAGTGGGGAATCCTCTTGCACAAGGGGGCTTAGGAAGTTTTTCAATGTTCTCAGCCATCCAGACACTCAGAGGCTGCTGCCGCCAGGGTCCTTGGAGGCTGGACTACTGCTCAATGTGACAGCAGAACTTGGCATCAACCACATAGTGCTGGTTCTGCAGGAATGCAGGATGCTGAAGTTAGGGTTCATGGAGGTTTCCACCAAGATTTCAAAGGAAGTCCTGGGAGGTCAGGCAAAGTGCAGCAGGGCTGGAGTCCCTGAGGAAAGCCCCTGAAAGGGCAAAGTGTGGAGATGTAAGGAGAAAGCCGAACTGCAGTGGAGACCCCTGAGATTAAGAAATGCCAGTAATGTGGAACAAGGTCTTAGGAAAGCTACAGGAATTGAGCAGAGACAAACAAAGAGAAAGGTCACTTGGGCTGCCATCAATAAGGCCACAGGGGTGGAGATACATAAGCCCTATGGAGAGGACATCATGCCATGTGCTCCACATGCCATACACAGAACTATAGGACCTGTTTGCCCAACTGGATTTTAGTCTTGCTTTGGTCATATCCCTTTTTTTCTATGCCCCTAATTTTGTAAATGGAAATGCTTACTCTGTATCATTACACATTGGATACTTGTAAATTGCTTTTTATTTCACATGAGCATATAATGTGAGATTGCCTTGATTCTCAGAGAAGAACTGAACTTTGAGCAATCTTGGAAATGTTGAGACTATGGGACTCTTGGAAAAAGACTACACAGTAATATACAGTGAAAGTATAAAACTACATAAGACACTTGACTTTGTTATATTTCTACTGGTGAAGTTTAGAGAATGTGATTCCTGCTCATCAGGGTTGAAGAAATACAAACAGGCAGCATAAAAAAGAATGGATTGCAACAACTGCTTAATTTTCCCCCACTGGTTTACATATAATGAAGAAATATACAAATAATGATTTTATAAGTACAAATTTCATTGTGTAACTTAAAAACTTTTTTGAAATGTTTTCAATTAAACAAAGTTAAACTTTTAAACTTTTGATTACACAAAGTTAATACTGTAACTATGTTCCAATATCGTGCATCCAAAAATGATTTCACATTTAAGGAATTAATTTTAATTATAGTTTAATACTAATTTAGAATAATTTAATTAACATTTTGAGTGGAATAATAAGTTACGGCAACTAATTTTTTTTCATGCTGGGGCTTGTACCTAGGGTTCTAACTACTGCATGCAACACCATCTCAAGGTAGCCTTTTGTTCAGTTTTACTAAAAACAATTTGTGGAAGTTATATGTGAAATATCTTAAATTAATAAATGACATATTTGATATAGTTATGATAAATCTATCAACCTCAACTATCCAAGTCAAACATGATCTTTATTCTTTGTAGATCCCAAGCCTGAAAAAAAAAAGAAAAAGAAAAAGAAAAAGACTACATGTAATTCGCATTGTCAGATTAGTGAGAGCTTTTAGGGGCCACGGGCAGAATGTTATGTTTTGGATGTGATGTGTCCCCCAAAAGCTCATGTATGAGACAATGCAAGAAAGTTCAGGGAAGAAATGAGTGGGTTATAAGAGCCTTAATCTAATCAATGAAACAGTCACCTGGTGGGATTAACTGAGTGGCAAATGAAGGCAGGTAGGGTGTGGCTGGAGGACGTGGGGCATTCGAACATGGCTTTGAAGGTATATATTTGTATCTGGCAAATGGAGTCTCTCTCTTTGCTTTCATGTGAGCTGCTTCATTCTGCCACATTCTTCCACCATGTTGTTCTGCCTCACCTGGAGATCTGAGGCATAAAGCTGGCCGTCTATGGATTGAGACCTAATGGTTTCATTTCCTCTAAAACCATGAACCCTCAAATACACTTTTCTTCCTCTACAGTTGTTCTGGTCGGATCTTTTAGTCACATCGGTGAAAAAGGTGACTAAAACAGTTAACATGACCTGAACCACAGTGGTTCTTGGCAAGTCAAGACTCCACCTGGCAAACCCTCTTCTGGTCATTGCAAACTGCTTTCATTCCTGTCTTTATCTACCTTCTCTTTTCTTATGAACTTTTCAGCCCTCTTATTCTTTTTTTTTAATTGGTTGTTCAAAACATTACAAAGCTCATGACATATCATCTTTCATCCATTTGATTCAGGTGAGTTACGAACTCCCATTTTTACCCCAAATACAAATTGCAGAATCACATCAGTTACACATTCACAATTTTTACATAATGCCATATTAGTGACTGTTGTATTCTGCTACTTTTCCTATCCCCTACTATCCCCCTTCCCCTCCCCTCCCATCTTCCCTCTCTACCTCATCTGCTGTTCAATTCTCTCCCTTGTTTCTGAGTTGTCTGGTTTTACAACCCAAACTCCTTGTTCTGAACATTAAATCCCATATCTTTATCATATTTACTATCTTTACACCATTTTTCATCAAATAAGTACGATAAAGAGACAACAGCAATTTATGCCATGGTGGATCACAAATGTCCACCTTTGTCAGCATTGTTATTTCATAAACAAATGAAAAGTTTAAAAAAATAGGAAAACTAGTCATTTTCTATTAGCATTGTAGACTTTAACTTACTGCATTTGGTAGTCAAGATTTTTATTTTCTGTCCTACAATTGAAGGAAAACAGCATTATTATAAAATAGTTATAAAAATAAAAGAAAAAAATGAGTATTAAAATAGTTTATATATTATATGTGAATAAACAGTCTTTCCTAAAATATTATGACTGCTAAACTTTTGCATAATTCATATTTTAGTTTGGTTTATGAAACTGACTTACAGATAGAATCTAAAGTGCTTTCAATATTTATTTAAAAACAGTATACTAACTAACATAAAATTGTAATTAGAAATAGCATATCTTTAATGGATTTTTGATTTGGAACACAGTTTACCATCCATGATTTAAAGAAAAAAAAAAAGCTCTTTTCAGAATTAATGGTTTCATTTCCTCTAATTACTGCCATCTCTAGTGAAGACATTAGTGTGGTAATACTTTTTATGTCTACACAAACAGATCTTTTGTGTTTCTGAAGTATATTTCATTTAATTGAAATCACAAATAATTTTCAAATAAGAAGCAAATAGTATCTTTCCTTTCAAACTCATTTAGTGGGGTAGGACACAATGACATCTTCTCTACTCTAATGCCAGAAACTTCAGAGAACCAGAGTGGCAGAATGTGTAAGCTGGTGACATAATGTTGAGCAGTCATCTGTCTAAATTCCAACCAAGGCAGCCATGGCAAATGGTTATATACCTTTGGCTTGAATATCTTCAAGGATACAGATCTCTACCTCACAAAGCATCTTGCTCCTTTTGCAGATAATTGTGATTAGAGAAGAATTGGTGAGCTTGGGTCTAAATCTGCTAAATAGCTGAACTACATAACAAACCAAAAAGAGCCTGTGGAGACAAGCCAGACGGCTACACAGAATAAGAGAAGCATAGAGGCATCATGGGTTCCCAGATATAGACTACAGATTCTAGTCATATCTTCCAAGATGGCAAGAAAGAGCGAGGCAAGGACCTACTTGAGGGGGAGGTTAACTTGGTATTAGATGCTAAAATAGGAATTTGAAGGAGAAGATGTTCATTCATTAATTTTTTTGAAGTTCATCCATTTTGAGGAATAAAATAGGACTGAGACCTTAGAATAAGTCTAGGACAAATGTAGTAATTTTATAGCAAGAGAAATAATAAGAATGTCTTGCACTTTGAGCCATCTGAATTATTTAGCTCAGGCTCCCTTGATTCACTTTAATAGAGATTGGGCTTGGGTTCTTAGAATCTATGTATCTAAAACTGGGCTGAATCTGTGGGCATGGATCACAGTTAGAATAATAACAATTTTTATTCATACAGTGTGTGTGAGTTTATAAAATACATTATACCATGATTTGGGCATAGTTTGAGTTTTTCCCTCAAAGGTTCATGAGTTGTGAGCTTGGTTCTTAGTGTGATGATATTGTAGTGTGGTAGATGTTTTCAAGGTGGAACTGAGTAGGAGGTCATTGGGGGCCCCCACCTGGAAAGGGTTAAGGTAGTTCTCATGAGACCCTGAGTTAGTTCTCTCAAGAGGATTGTTATAAAAAGAAGAAGACTGGTCCTTCTTTGACCATTGTGGCTTGTGGTCTTACATGTGATTGCTCCCTCATACACGCTACCACTATTATGATGCCATCTGACATAAAGCCTTTACCAGGCCAAGTAGAACTTGAAGCATGCCCTTGAATCTCCAGAACCATGAACTAAAGAACTTATTTTGTTTAAAAGTTATCTAAGCCCAGGTATGTTGTTATAGTATTGGAAACCAGGTTAATACATTTTATATGTATATTCTCATTTTATTTTAACCAGTGAGGCAGGTTACTGGGCAATATCATCCTCAGATTATACATAAATCCCAGGATTAGGTAGTGAGCAATTCATCTACAGAAAACCCAGACCAGAGCTTTTTGTAATATTCTTTTCTGTGAAATTTTGGCAAGGAACACAAAGAGGGACAGAATGGGCACATCACTAATTTTAGCACAGGTGATCTTAAGAGGCCTGTGAAAATACTTTTGTTCTCTGATGATGAACAGGAGAAAAAGAGACGGAATTATTGGGAACATAATAGGATTTGCACATAGTTTTCTGCTTTTCCCTGATTTGTAGCCATTTTGCATATATATATATCTGTCCTAAACTAATTCAAAACCATTTTAATTAAAAACTTGCTTTAGGCATTTATCTAAAGGAGACCTTTTATGTTGTGAAAATACATTTGCTTAAGAAAAAAAGAATAATTAACTTTGGAATAAAATTATCTAATGTGGGTTACATAATTTTATTTAAAATGTCTGTATAAAATTTAATTAATATAATACTGAAGTAATATGATCACATTGCTAAACTGTGTGATTTATCAGAACTTGAATGTTCTGTTTCACATACATTAGTGCACTAACATTTCTCTTACTTTTTCCAAACTACATTCTCATACTTTCTGAAGGTAATTATGATAGTGTTTTGAGTGCTGGAATCACCAACAAGCACATTTAACTAGTTGAGTAAATAAGTGATAGTAATTTTATTTGGCACAGAGTTCGGGTTTGATTATGCATTGATTTCTGATTCCTTATGCCAGGTATATAGTGTGTAAGGACCATTAGTTACTGCTAATGCTAGAAATTATAATGATAAGTTTAGGATAATACTATAAACTAAGTTGATATCAGTACTGAAAACCAAATGCTGAATAATGCTAATATTATTATGATCTTTGAAATCCCACACGTCTGATTGCTGTTTACAGTTCCTTGGAGAATTAGTTTTAGCACTACAAGTAGAAATATTTTAAAAATTCATTTAATTTCTACCAGAAAAATGTGAATTAGAATTAATTGATTTAGAAGTAAATTTAAAAAGTCTTTTGGAACTTTATTGTTAATTCATGATTATTCTAAGTAGCTGGGAGAAAGTTTGTCATGGCTATTTAAGAATTCTTATTTAATTAAATTTACTGTAAACACCATTTTAAAAAGCTAGACTATAATAAACTAGCTTAGCTTTAAAGCTGAATAAAATTAATCTGAGAAAGCAAGTAAAATAATAAAGTGAAGAAATGCTTATGCAATTATGTTACTAATAAGCCCTTGTTTTTATCTGTGTATTTGGGAAATAGAGTAAATTCCTTCCCTCCTCCCACAAATCTTAAGTCTTAAAGCTTTAGAATATTACCATATGCTCTCAACACTTAAAATTACTGGATATACAGAATCCCAGATGATTCAGAAGTGATTTCACAGTCTTATAGTAACTGGGATTATCGTGATTATAAAAAAAATCCAGAATTACAAAAGATATAGAAAGTATTGGAAATTCAGTTTTATCTATCTTATAATCACTGTGTCATATCCTCCACAGGTTACTTTTTGAAATAAACTTTATGAAACAGGTTTTCGGTATCAGCTTACTTATCTGGGTTTTGCTTTTTTCATTATAAGTGAATATAGAATTTTGAAACAGTATCAGTGGTATGATCATCCTGGTATGGATCAAGGTAAATAAAACTCTGGTGCATTTTAGTTCAATAAACTGATGAAATAATTTAATATAAGTTGAGTTTCCTTCTAGAAGATTTCTGTGGGCAAATCTGTCCCCAAGTCAGAAAGCAAACTTTTTACTTGAAGGGATTTTTCCTTTAAAATCAGATTCTTCTAATAAGTCACATGGTATGGACCTGAACGGAATGCTGTCACTCCATCTGCTCATCAGGATTTGCCCTTGGTACTCCATCAGACTCATGCTCCCTTGACTGCTGAGTGCTGAAGAGGACAGGCACTGTGTCTGCCTGCTTTTCTGCTGCATTGCATACACCTGGCATTATTTGCTGAGTTAATAGTGTACAGTATTGCCTGAATCGTAGATCTGAAACTATAAATTATTTCTACTGCATTTCAAAAACACTAAATGAGGAGTCTGAGGAACGTCATTTGCCTAGGGTCTTATTGAAAGTGGTAAAATAAATCCAGTTTCAGATTGCATTATTTTGCCCTTATTTGAAGACCACAATAAAGAAATACTTGATTTGAAATGAAATCACAGAATAAATGCCCTGTGTTCTCCAGACAAAGCTTCCTCTAAAAACCTGGTAGGAACAACTGGGACAATAATTGTCTGAGTGAAGTTTTAGACAGGATATTGCCACTGACTTTAGGACTTAGGAACTCCATTTTGTTTAATAGGGTTTTGGTAAATGAGCATTGAGAGTGGACGGGGTAGACACCTATAATACTGTTTTGAAGATTCTCCTTATTCTGCTAACAATAGAGGCAAGTGAAGGAGTGCAGGGAATTAACTTCTGGGTCTCAAAGAATTGCAAATATTTACTTGTATATGTGCACAATCATAATAAACTTTAAATAAAGGTTAGCATATTTTAGAGGGTGATGGGCTTCTTTATCATTTATTTTTTTTCTTTTATGTACCAAGAAACGTATATTTTTGGTCTTAATCCTTGGTTCTTAATACAGAGCTCCCAAATCCATGAATTCCTGAGTGATACTGGTAGGAGAATCTTTTGTTGTATTTGGCTTTTGTATAGTTCCTAAAACCTCTGAAATTTCTTAAGTGATGGATTGTCTTTTCTTGTTCATAACAAGCCCTTTCATCATTAAGCATAAGCTTTATGAGGTGACGTAGGATGGGATCCCTAGACAGCATCAGCAGGTACAAGACCAAATGATTAGAGGATTGGAATTTCCTGCCTAGGCATGGGAATGAACCAACTGCTAGAACAGAGGAGGGACTGGAGATTAAAATCTACAAAGAGTTTTTTTCCCTCTTGAAACTAGGAATGGAACACAGGGGCACTTAACCACTGAGCCATATACCACCCCAACCTTTTTTTTTTTTTTGAGATAGGGTCTTGTTAAGTTGGCTGGCCTTGAACTTGTGATCTTCCTGTCTTGGTCTTCCAGAGCCACTGGGATTATGGGCATGGTCCACCATGCTCAGTGTATAAAAACTCTTGAATAAGAGATTTGATGAGCTTCCTGCTGAATGAATGCATCCTTATGTCCATAAAGTGAGCTCTCCAACTTCACTGGGAAGAAGCTCCTGAGTTTGGAAAACTTCCAGGCCTCACCCTATGTACAGCTTCACCAGGCTTATCATCTGTATCTTTTATAACACACCCATAAACCTAAGAAGAGTGTTCCCTACTAAGTTCTGTGATCAAATTACTGAACAGGAGGGGTTTACTGGAACCCTGATTTATACTTGGTAGGACAGAAGCACAGGTTAGAAGATGGAATTTGCACAACTGAAGCGGGGTTAGTCTTGTGGAACTAAACCCTGACCCTATGGGTTCTAACACGATCACCAGGGAGAGAGTGTGAACAGAATTAAATTATAGAATACCAGTTGGTGTCTATTAGAAAATAGTGCAGTGTGTAGGGTACCTTCCCTCTAGTCCTGTGACACATCCAATGTTCTGTGTGGTGAGGATAGGGTAGTAGGAAACTGCTCTTCATAGACCCTCTTATAGCTCTATTCATATCTGTGTAGCTATATAGTAATAATATTTTAGTGCAATTGTCTCATTGATTGAACATTTGGTATATGAAAAGGAATACCCAATTTTGTCTCTTTATGTACTTTAAGAAAACACCATACCTCACATGAGAAAAAAATTAATTATATGACTGAACTTTTTAAACCTAATTTTAATTTCACATGTGGTTACTTTCTTCATATTTACAGATATAGTTCAAAGAAACATGTCCTTTTAATTGCTTAGTATTAGTACACATGAAGATCAATCATAGCCACAGAAACCAAAAATAAAATGTGTCTTAAATTTTGACAACATTTAGAATTCTGGGTAAAATTTAAAATAATTAACTGGACCTGATCTCACATTTTTACATTTTCATATGCAAATATCATTAAATTTCAAGTTATTTACATTAATATTTATATTTTCTAATGGTAAATATTAAGAATATATTTTTAGAATAGACAATATTAAATATATTTTTTCAGGAACAAAATTGTTTCTTGGGCATGCAGAAAAATTTCAGAGGAAATAGCTACAAAGAACTGGAGTGAGTAGCTATGCATGTGATTTTTAAGAACATTTTCAAATTACTTTTAGTTAACTCATTAGTATAGAATTCCTACTTACTTTAAAAAATTTCTTTTTATTTCATAACCTTCTCAAACCCTTAATATTTCACATCATTGATATCAGAGTGTTTGTCTTGAGATATGAAAGCTAATTTAGATATAATAACACTTGGCACCTATTACTGTAGTTAAATATGGAATGTTTGTGTAACTAATTTAGATATTCCTATTGATACTGATCACTTCTTTTCAGCTGCTAACTTCTTAAAACCAAGTATTTTAGAGCATTACTGACCCAGTGGAAGAAATAGATCTTCCTTTGACAGTTACATTTTTTTTCTTTACTTTCAGTTTCTGTTTAATGAAAGGAATCTTTATTTGTCTATGGGTGTGGTACAAATAGAACAATGCAACATTCAGAATTTATAAATGTAGTTTCATGTCCCATCTTGCTTCACATTTGACTGCAGTTTGAAGTGCAATTTAAAATATTTTTCTCTTGCTGCAAAGCGTTATGTTAGTGTGCAAAAGAGGCATATTAGGTGGTCTGGGTGCCTTTCTACTGCCATATTCTCTTTTTCTCTAAAGGTCTTTCCCTGCACTTCATTCTGTTATTAAAGGCTGGTTAGGTATTGTTGAAATGAAGAGACTAATTTTGATTCTCTCGGTGGAAACAGGAGATTAGTACCCACTAGTTCACTTAAAGAACACCACACTGAAGTTTTCTCCTTAACATACCTAGGTTCTCTAACTAGTTTTGTCACTGATTTTTCCTTGCCAGTAAAACGTTCAGCTTGACTTGTTTGGATCAAAGCTAACATGTCAAGCATCCTCTGAAGTACTTTAAATGTCTTATTTCATTTAATATTTGCACCAATACTATGAGGAAAATGGCACTATTACAGATACGAAAACAGACCTAGAGAGGTAAGTCACCTGCCCAAGGCACCACCGAGGTCTTCAGAAGAGGCTGATACTAAGGCAGTGCTTGTCTGTTCAGCCTTTACTCATGTTGTGCTACAAACAGTCTGCTAGTTTGCTTAAAGCAGTTTAGATGATTCCTAAGATCTCAGCATCATTTTTCTCTGAATAGTAATGCTATTGTATTTACTGGCTAATTCTGGATTACTTCTGATCTATACGGATTTGAACTATACAGATGATACAAAATTATTATCACATATTTCAATACATGGGAGTAGTTTTTCCCCACTCACTTTGGGAAGTCTATGATTATCAACTAAGAATGCTGAGACCACAGCAGGCCTGTAAGAGATTTATTGAACTAGCTCAGGAACACTGGGGCACTAGTTTCTCAGTTGGTCTATGGGCAGTTTGCCCTACAGAAAACAATGTATATGAACTATTTATATCTTAACGTGTTCTCTACATTGTGTGGTAAGACTTCCCCATTAAAGATGAGGCAGTCTAAGGAGGTGATGTCCTGGTTTGATGGAAGTCAATTGGTGTGTCATAGACAAAGCCAAGGCGAGTGCTTCCCCTTGACAATAATGGAAATCTTCCCCCGAGAGGCATTTGCTTTCTGAGATTTGCAGGGCTCAGAGATGTACAATTTGAAAATGCTATTTCACTTGTTATCAGTTTGACATATCAAATTCTACAAAAATTGGGGGTACATTTCTAATGCGATTTAACAAGTCAATTGTCAAACTGAGTGTCTACAAACTTCAAGTATAAAACTGTGCAAGGAAAATGACTGTGGAAGGTTGACATTCAATTAGAATGTCATTCAGAGATGTTATCTCATTAGGTGTAAAGGGCAGGTCAGTTGTGCTTCAGATTTCCTAGGGTGGTTTGTAAAACATCAGGATTGTTCAGGATATTGTTAGGTGAGAAAATGCATTAAATATATGAACTCATGTCCAATTGATATCTACACTCCATGTTCGTCTCAGTTGATTCCTTGTTCAAAATAGCAAATTATGGAATCAACCAGAGTGCCCGTTAGTTGGATGAACAGATGAAGGAAATATGGTACTTACAACCAACAGAATAACATTGAAGTATTTAACCTTAGAAAAAGAAAATCTTGTCACTTATGACAACATGGATCAATCTGGAGAAAAATATACCAAGCCTAATAATCCAGGAACAGAAAGATATGCATGTTTTTTCTTATACTTGGAATCTAAAACAATCTAATTCAGAAACTGAGAGCAGAACTGTGATTACCAGCAGCTGGGAGGTGAGGGAGAATGAGATGTTGTCAATGGATACAGTGATTCAGTTAGAAAAGAATATATTTTTTGATATATTTTGTATAGCATGGTGCACTCTAGTTAATAAAGTGTATTACATATTTCAAAAATTGCTAAGAGAGTAAATCTCAAATGTTCTCACCACAAAAATCAATATTTTATGTGATGGGTATGCTAAGTTGCTTGATTTGACTATAGATATGAATTCATATGTAATTATATATAATATGTAAATATTTAATTATATATTATATCTTTGTACCTTAATAATATACACAATTATAATTTGTCAATATACAATACAATAAAGTAAAAACCATTTACTTTCATAATAAGAGAATCATCTTTCTCAGGGCTTTCATTATATCTTAATGCATTAATGAGAAATTTTATGTTTGTGCTATTCTTAATGTTTTTTAATACTGTCCTTTTTTTTTTCTTAAATGAGGTAAGAGGATAAGCAGAAACACAGGGTTTTTGGTCATGTAAAACTACTAACCAAAATATTTTAAAAGTTTTGTTTTTCTTATTATACTGGAGTTTAAATTTTCATTATTTTTTCATGCTGTGACTAGAACCCAGGAATTTTCACATGCTAAGCAAGCACTCTACTATTTGGCTATATCCCCAGACTTCATTATATTTATTTTATATATATCTGCTACCTATGAAAAGATACTTAGTTTTTCATTTATCAGAATGAAGTCAAATTTAGTGTGTAAGGTATATTTAAGAAAAAAATTCAGTAAGCCAATTTAATTAAAAACATTAAGTAAAAAACCCAATACCAATGGAGTATAGAAATGACAAAAATCATAAGGATACTATATAAATTAAAATGAATAAAATTAGTGAAACACTAATATTGTGGTAATTTCTAAGGTCATTAGAATCTTATAAACCCTTGTGGAATCTTGATTCTTCTTTCTATTAGCAGTATGACTTTCAAGAAGTTCCTTAACCATTCTAATGTAAGTTATTTATAAAATACCTACCCCCTAAAGTTACATTAGGCATAAATGAGATGGAATATATAAAAACAACAAGCAAACAAGCAAACAAACAAAAACTTCCAACATTGTCCCTGGGAGGTAATGAAAATGCTCCCCCCCCAATTTTTTCCCCTTTTCTTCTTAATTTGAAATTAAATTAAAATTTTCTCTTTTTCTTTCTGTGAGCATCATATCTATTTTCTGAGATTTCCACCTTTTAAAAGATAAAATAATTTAAAAAGCCCGGTTTTTTTTTAAATAAACTAGGGCTTAAAATGATTCCTCAATTTGTTCAATTCCCACAATTTTAAATGACTGGAGTTGATATTACTTCCAGTAGACCACAGACTAGGAAGGTTTATTTTTAGGAAATGATGCTTAACATTATTAAAATACATTCCTAAGAATGTGGCAAGACAGAAAATATCAAACATGCAGAAGGTATCTAGAATACTTGTAAGGTTCCAGTTAATAAGAATTTTTATTAGGTTTCAAAAGGCCTGAACTTTCATCTCAGGATGCCCTGAAGCTTATGGTTTTTCCATATCCAAAGCTATAATAAGGACAAGACACATTCACAGGGAAGGTCCTTGGGCAGAGGCAGGCTGGCAACGCAGTCTGACTTGGGCCCTGTGAGAGCTCTGAGTTGCCTAGCTAGGAACACCTGGACTTCCCTGGTGATGAAAGCACACCTGTGCAGGTGGGCAAACTGAAGGCAACTCAAACACTGCCTGAACACAAACTGTGTGCCATCTCATGAAAGTGCACTGTTTAGGAATTCTTTCCAGAATATGAAGAAGAATTAAAAAGGTCAGCAACATTTAGATGACCTGTTTTCTCCTGTGATCTTGTCTGTTGAACCATGAATGAAATTGGAGGGAAAAAGCACCATGCTTGCCTTTCTTTCAACACTTCTTTCCTTTTTTCTTTCTTTTCTGATTTATCATAACGCTTTCATACCTGTTCCTATTTCTTCTGTCACAGATGATTAGATTCAATGGAGTTTGAGCAGGTATGACCTTAATTTCCATCAGAAATACTGATGTTAATAACTTTTTTAGTTTGTTAAAGTACAAATTTCTTGCCCTGATATTTATGAAATGAGCTAACTAAACATTCCACTGTTTTTATAGATGTAAACTTATAAAATGGAGGAAGTGTTGTTATCATCAAGATATGTAAAAAGAAGATGATCATAACTTAAAAATTACTATTCATAAAATATTTGTGCCAGAAAATTCAAGGAATATTTCACTGCATCAAGGATTCAACTTTCATTATTTAATAGAATAAAGGGAATTATTTTTATGTATATCTTTGAATATTAAGATAATTGGAGAAGTTGGAACCTTCCACACTACGTGTTTGAATGCAAAATGGTAAAAATACTGTGGGTAACAATATGCAGGTTTGTCAAAAAATTAAAACTAGAGGTAGCATGTGATTCATCAATCTTACTTTCATGTATTCATTAAGAAGAACTGACATTAGGATCTTAAAGAGATATTGCACTCCAATTTTCATTACAGCCTAATACACAATGGCCAAAGATGTGAATAAGATCTAAAGTCCTGCCAAGACATGAATGAATAGAAATAAAAATGAAATGTATTCAGTGGAATACTTTTCGGTCTTCAAATGAAGGGAATTCTGTCATATGAGACAACATAGATGAGACATAAGGATTTTATGCTAAGTGAAATAAGCCAGTTACAGAAAGACAAATCTTACATGACTCCACTCATATGAAGTATTTACAATAGTCAAATTCTTAGAATCAAAAAATAAAGTTGTTTCCAAGGACAAGGGAGAGAGGAAAATGAAGGAACTGCTAATCAATAAGCATAAAGTGTCAGTTAAACAAAGTGAGCAACTTCTAGAGACCCACTGTATAGCACTGTATAGCCAACTGTATGGTTTGAATAGTTTAGAGGACAGGTCACATGTTGAGTGTCCTTCCCTTCAGGGTCTGGCATCTAACTAACACACAATTCTCCATTTAAAAAGAGTAAACACTTAAAAATCACAAGAATGTGAATACAACATGCATATAACATGCCACAGTGGACAAAAAGCAGCATGAGAAACTAGAAAGACAATGTAGAAAAAGTGCAGTTAAAATTTTATGACTCTAAATGATATTTGTGTATGGTAATAGTGCTATTTTAAAAAATGTCTTTAACCAATCCAATTTGTAGAGTCTTTAGATTTTCCCACAAACTAGATGTGATTCTAGTTAAAATAATCCTGTAAGTGTCAAATGAAGCAAATTTGCAATTAGTAGGAAATCAGAGGATTATAACTTTCTCATGAGTGACTGATAGAGAAATGGAAACATTTTCAAAAACAAGTAATAAGTTTTGCTAAGAATACTCACATAATTATGGGTTGGCATATTTTAGAATTATTCTTTTATAAAAATAATTACTTTTGATACATGAGCTTTACATTATTTGCTCAAATTATATTTTACTTCTTATGAACATTGCACATATACTACCATTTATTTGAAAGTCACATATTATTTTAACACTGATTCCTTTAAAGGTAGAAATTTAGAAAGCACTGGTAAATTAATATTAGATAACAAAATTTACCTTGTGATTATATTTGGGTCTACCCTTGCTAGGCCTTCTACTTAAAATGTCTATCATGCCATCTATTTACTGCAGTGAATTCCAAAGAGACCTTTTAATTAGTAAGTCTGAATTTAAATAAGAATAAAGCCTAACAATGAACAGTCAAGTTAAAATGAATTTAATACTCCAGTCATTGTATTAGTTTTATAGAATATGTTTACGTTGGAGAATATGTTTCAGAATGTGAGTCTGTAGTACATTTTTGAAGGTGAGTTTCCACTTGATAATAAAGCTGCATGCCTGAATACCCCTCCCCACCAAAATAAGAGCCTTTTTACTATTCACTCCCCTTTTCTCATCACTCAGAATGGTGCCTGAGCATAGTGATCATTTGATAACTATTTGCTGGCTGGCTAAATAAAAATGGCATTAAAGGATAGCTAGGATAATTTTTATTGTTGCATAAAACTCTTAACATCACTAAGACCATGTTTCCAGTCTCTTTTGCCCCTTGAGATTTAGGAATAATTATAAGGAGAGAGTAAGTCTTATTTGCTTTTCAGAATCTTGGAAGAGTTTATTGATCTAATGTTGCTTGGCTAGACAGCATACAATTATATTACAGGTTTTGCCCATCTGACACAAAAATTGGGATTCTGGGCTAACCATTCATGGGCTATTTAGAAACCCTATGATAATCACAATGGTATCTTTCTTGTCTTAATGGAAATGGCAATTACCTTCTAGGAAGCCAGAAGATGATACTTCTGGGTGACAATACTGCCCCACAGAATTCCCTGTTAACATGTGTATGTGTTTGAGCACTTGGTTAGGAATTCTTCCCATAAGTGACCTAAAGTGTCTGTCTCCAGCCAGGTTGATGTAAAGGCACCAAGGTAAGGGATAGGGCTGGAGGTGAAGTGGAATCCAAAAAAAAAACAAAAAACAAACAAACAAACAAAAAACCAAAATACAAAAAATCCATAAAGTATTGGGCTACGGTTGTGGCTCAGTGGTAGAGCACTTGCCTAGCATGTGTGAAGCACAGGGTTCAATTCTCACTACAACATCACAAAATAAATAAATAAAATAAAGTCATTGTGCCCAGCTATAACTAAAAATGTTTTTTAAAATTCCATAATGTATCAAGTCAGATGAAGTAAATACAGGCAATTTCTCTTCCTAAATACATTAATTCTGTATCATCTTTTATTTCTTGGCCTCTTCCATTTCTTCTTAGTATCCCCATAGAAATGAAAACCACTTCCTGTAAATTGAAACTACTGTGACTTTTATCTGAGATGGTTTCTTGAATGGTTTTATGTCAGCCTGTATTCTCCAAAGAGTACCCTGATTCCAGAGACAAGATTGCTAATAAAATATGACAGGATTTTAAGACAAGGAAAGTTATAAGGAATCTGTATAAACATAGTAACTAAACCATTTAAATTTCTTTTAAAGTTATTAAAAGTTTCTCCAATTGGTACTTCTACTTAATTTTGTTAATTAAGGGAGAGATCGTTTACCATACAAAATCCCATATGAGAAATTTTTATAGACCTGGTTTATTGGATTCTTTTAATAACCCACAGAAACTTCCTTTGACAAATGTGGAGACCCTAGAGACTCAGTGATTTGCCTAAGGTCTGATAGTTGTTAAAAGGCATGTGCACTTGAATTTAAAGCCCAAATAATTCTTTGATCTGCAATGACAGACTTAAATCTGCACTTTGTAAGGGTGGGTGGAAATATTTTTCTCCATTTATAGAAGGCAGAGAGGTTGATTTCCTCTTAGCCCTTAATCTATTTACAGGCCTATGTTTCTGTATCCTTCCTATCACTTTGACATAGAGATAAATCCTATTAGGGATTAGGCCAAGTGGATACAATGTAGACTTATCTCCAAGATTGTAAACCAAATAACCTCTGGATATGTGATAATGTTTCCTTCTGTTCTGGGAAATGGCTACTGCATTTTCACCCTTCCCCATAGGACTTAGATAAGACTCAGATCTTGTTTACCTATGACAAGACCAGACCCAGACCCCCAGATTCCCATTCTTCCTTTCAAAAATGATTAAGTGAATTGTTTTGCTCTGTTGATCAATG
This sequence comes from Ictidomys tridecemlineatus, assembly GCF_052094955.1. Classification (NCBI taxonomy): domain Eukaryota; kingdom Metazoa; phylum Chordata; class Mammalia; order Rodentia; family Sciuridae; genus Ictidomys; species Ictidomys tridecemlineatus. The sequence goes on from NW_027521443.1 coordinate 221,630, forward strand.
AGAATTAAATGCTTATTAATCAAGCTTTGGTTCAGTTCACTTTTTTCCCCAGGATCCTGAAATTTACTTCAGTCTTAGCCTGAGGTCCTACCTACTCCCTACTTAGAACCCTTCTAGAAAATAAGGTTGGCTTCAGAGTAAAGCATTCTCTATTCAATTATGCACTTTCATCAACCTCCACATACCAGGTTCTTGTTTACATTTTGCATCAAAGAAAACCTTTTTTGCCTATCTCTCTAGAGAGGCTTGCTGATCTTATGTTTAACGCGTTCCCCCTATTTCAATAGTCCTTTTCCCTCTTGCAATAATCATTTTGAATAAAGTTTCTCCTTACTAAATCTAGATTTTGTTTTAATTTAATAAATGTAAAAGCAAAGCTCTGGAATTTGCTCTGAGGTATTTCAGGAAACTCTCATGAGGTATATAGCTTTTTGTCTCTTTGGAAGAGAAAATTAACCCTTCTTTTGCTTTGCTGTATAAAAGGTGAGATTTTTTGTCCTCAGGATCTAGAAGGTCTTAGTGGTCCCTTCAGAATGGCAAAAGTTTTATAGATGACTTTCTTCCAGACTTTAGGCCCATGTCCTCCCTTTCTTAGGGTATATATTTTAGGGAAATTTTAGTTGTATATTTTTTCTCTTCCCCTTTGAGATGTGAATCTTCTCCCAGCTTATTTCCAGCTTTACAAACCCAGTAATGTCTGTCTTAAGGACCTGGGAGACATTCCTATAAAATGTAATCATAGAGAAGAAAGAATCTTTACTTCCAGTCTCTGCAGGAGGGCAGGAGCCTAACTCTAAGGAGCACGAAACAATAAATGAAGATGGCTTAATCATATTGATCAACCTCCTCATAACTTCTTTAGGTACTTTTCCACTAGCCCTTGCTTAAAACCTCTCTTAGTCTTGTGCATCAGGGAAGTTGAGTTCACTTTCTCTCCCCTATTGGTAGCTTTTGACTTTTGCTGAAATAGTCTTGAATAAAGTCTTCCTTGCCTAACTTGGTGCAATTTTTATTTGAAATGAGCATCATGATCACTTTGGTACCAACTCATATCCTTGTAAATCTGTTAATGCTTACTCAGTTAAAATTATTTTTTTCTCTATATTTTTAAAGAGAAAAATTTTTGCTGGCAGATCATTTTATTTCTGACTTTCATAACTAGCTTTTTAAAATCTGGAGTACTTTAGGTTGCTTCTTGTATCTTATAGCATTTCTGGAAAAGTAGCTTTCCCTCCATGTTTGGCATATTTGAAGCATATTTTTGGATGGCTTCTCATTCCCAAGGGATGTCAGAACCTTTCTGTGTTTCTCTGCTGCTGCTAGGAAACTCAGGGACAGTGAACATATTTCATTTTGTTTGGGTCTATACTCTAGATTATTATGTTGCCTTTTAACATCATTAGAGGCAGTTTGGAAATTGCCTGTCTCCCACAATTCTTATTCTTAACATCTCAGAAACTCTTTGCTCTAAAGTCTATTTTCTAATAACCACATTAGAAAACTATAGTGCTCCTAGCTGCAGTTAATATCAAAGCATCTGTCTTCCTTATCTGGGCACACTTGAGTTTTGAATCTTTTCAAATTTATTTTCTCCTATATTTCTGACTATCTGCATTTTGAGTACATTTTAGCTTTAAAATTTGCAGATCGGGAGTGAGAGAGAGGCTTGTTTTCTCATTTGCTTTATAACTCAGCGTTTTAGTTTTGCTAACTAAATTCAGGTTACTTCTGATTTGCATTTTGATCACTCGTGGGAAGTGATAATACCAATGCACTGAAAACCAACACAGCAGAGTCCAGACTCCCGGGTTGCTTTGATGTGTTGGTGCTAAGCCTCCTTCTATTGTTCTTCCTTGGTGCACTGAAGACGAAGGCTGTTGCATGAATGACCTTGTGAATAAGTTATAATGAAAACGGTTTGCTTCTGTGGTTTAAGTAATAATCCTCTAAATCACAGGGGGAATGCATAGAAGAAGAATATTTAGAACACAATCTGATCATAACGGACAATAAAATATGCTTAAAAGTTCTCACAAGGCATCTGAGGTAATCTGAGGACGTTTCCCTTTCTCCTTCTTTAGCAAATATTTATTAACATTAACATATGCTAAGCACCACACTAAGGAAAAACACACAATAAAATAAGCCCTGAGAAATTTACAAATCAGTGAGCCAGAAAGTGGTAAAGTCTTTAATTACAATAGAGCAAGTAAAGATTGATAAGGTATATACAGATCAGAGCTAATGATAGAGGAAACCCAGGTAAATGTATGTATCCTTGTTTTGGGGGGCAGAAGAGGTAAATTGTGACATGAAAAGTTGGTCTTGAAAAAAAAAAGATGTGTTCACCAGACAGACACAACATCCCAGAGTGGCATGTAAGCATCCATGTGCACACATGTGTGTATGTGTGTATAAGTGCTGCTATAATAAAAAGGCCTCATCTGCTTGCCCTCTGTAGAATAGGGAGATTGCCAAATCCTCTTTCCCTAGATCTCACAGGCTGAAAGCAAGTATTGGCATATCAGATATTAAGAAAATAGGGTCAGTACTTAGGGATGTGAAGTGAAACAGAGGCTGACTTTAGCCTTTCCAAAAGTGCCCTGGTGACCCAAAGATGCAGAGCTTAATCCATGACAGGAGAGAGAGAACTATTTGCTTTGACTGCACTCTGGGGATTCTGTCTGAATTGCATGGGACACCTGAATGTCTTCATGTCTACCTCAAGCTGTCATGCAGGTGCATTGGTAGAAGCCAACACACATCTAATAGCAGCAAAGTCCTTGATGTATGTGATCCTCCTAACAACCGTGGGTGGTAGGTCCTATCATTACCTCCATTTACAAATGAGGAAATGGAGGTGCAGAAAGGCCGAGCATCGTGTGTCAAGTCCCCCGTTAGTGGTGGAGGAGATACCAGCACCTCCAGATCCAGTTTGTGTTTTGAACCACAACTTTAGATTCTCTCTTTCTGCAATTTCCTTTCCTGCTGGCACACATTGAGAGGCCAGAGCCAGGTGCCCCACAGTTCAAGTTGCTATGCCTATGGTAGGAAACCTCCCATCCCAGGGAACCTGCTGCCTTGCAAGAGGAACACAGCATCCGTGCAACTTGCATGTGTCTGCTTCACAAATCCTTCAGTGCACATCCATAGCAATGCTGGTGATTGGAAAATGTGGTCCCAAGACCTGAAGGACCAGAGGAAGGAATGCATCTGTCCTGCTAAAGCTGACAGGGAATTGATGCTGGTATCAAGAGACTAGAAATCAAATCCCAGTTCTGCCTGACAGTGTGACCTGGACAGGCTTTTGCCCTCTGTGCCTTGGCTGCATTTCTGAAAAAAAAGGGGGGGGATATTAGCTTTGACCCTCAAGGATTTTATGAGGTTAAAGTAATGACTTTAGACCACAAAAGGCTTCAGACTTTAAGCTTTATTTAAATGGATGAGACCACTGCTGTGATTCCCAGAGTAGAGGAAACCAGAGGAGTGGGTGGTGGAGGAGAGCTCTCTGGCCTTCTTCCCTGCTTTGTATCAGCAGAGACGGACACTTCTAAATCTTTAGATTTCTGCTCCTGTGCCACACAAGTAGTGGGGCTCTCTCACCCATGCATTTAAACTAGCATCACCCCACCCTGGCACCTCTGCCACCCCCTCGTCCCCTCACTTCATTTATCATCATTTGACCTCATTTGGGTTGTTTGAGATGATTACATAAAATAATGTTTAACACACCTAAAAATATTAGGAGCTCAGCGCACATCATTTCCTAGGTAGTCAGAAATATTTTTTCATGCAGTCTAAAAATGCTCAACTGGTAGAGTTGAATGAGTATCTGTCTCGACCCCAGCTACACAGGGCAGAAGAGGGGCCAGTTACCCCTTCTCCCTGTCTGCCTGGCTTCCAGACTGCCAGGGCTCTCCCATCTCACATATCTGACATTGTTATTTGATTTAGTTTCTAGAATTCAGCCCTCCCAGAAGTTTAAGAAAGCAATGGATTGCTTTGGCTACCTTTCTGGTCTTTTAATTAGGAGCAATTTGCTTCATTTCAGAACTTACGATGAGGAAGAAGGAACATGATATTGGGAACTGCTGGGTGCTGAGGTCAGGACTCGGTTCTACCACTTACTTTCTGTAAATGTTATTATTGTCATTATTTAAAAATGTAACAGCCACGGGATTTGGAGGTCCTGATTCATGTACAGGACAAGCATTGTGCAGGGAAATCTGTATACATAATTTCATATTTTTTTCCTTAAAATGACCCAAGTGGCAAACATTATACTCTTTTTGAAGATGAGGAAACTCAAGTTTGGGCAGTGAATGAGTTGGAATGACTATAGTTCCACCAAATCCCATAGATGCTGTTTTCTGTAATCTACTTACTATTCTTTTTGAGCCTTATTTTATTCATTTGCAAAATGGGACCTGTTTGGGTTTTCTTACACAGTTTGTATAAGGATGAAGAAAGATTTCATTGCAGCGGGATATTGGGTATTCAGTAGGGGCTTGACTTATGCAGAATCTCCTTCCCTTCCCTTATACCTGAAGGATCATCAAGAGCATGGTGCTCTCGCTATGTCTTCTGTTGGTGTGTAGAGATCACGAAAAGATGAAGAATTTGCACAATAAGTGAAGCCCAATTTTGTTTCCTCTTCAACAAAAATTCTCAGCAGCAGTTCATCTGGGATGGGTCAGGGATGAACAGGAGGACCTGTGGCTCTCTGCTTAGCTACCTGGCTCTGAACCTTAATCATAATTGCTCCTGACCTAGAAGAAATGAAGCAACAGGACGGATACACCCTCCCTCTTCCTAGTAATCATCGAGGTCTTCATGGTTCAGCAATGAGAGGTCAGAATGGTGGGATAAGACTGAGAGGCTGGGGCAACATTTTTTTTAAAGCCACAGTTTATGACGTCTTCACATCTTTCGGAATCCTAAAGTCAAGCCATCTTGTTTGGTACCATCAGTTGGCTTGGGTTTGCAGTCCAGAGCTCCCGGATGAAAAATGCTTGCAAGTTAAGTCTGCATGAAATAAAATAGCCTGAAGAAAAATTAGACTGAAAGGTCTAGGGGATGCTAAGCCATCCATAGGATGAGTTTTTCTTTATCAAAAAGAAGATCTCCAGGGTCTTAAAAAACAGCCTCAGGCAATGTATTGATTGGCTCCCCTCCTCTCTCCATCCTTCCATGGGGTCACCTGTACCCTGTACACTGGGGTCATTTGTAGCTGGTTCTACCTCCAGCACAGTGTTCAGTAAAATACCAGACAGCCCCAGCACCTGGGAGAAGCCCGTCTTCTTTACATTTCTCAGTTGGGCATTGCTCAGAAGTTGGGTATATATGAAGTCCAGGGCACTATGTCCACCACATCTGGCATGTGGTTTCACTGCTGCCACCAAGACACCAACCAGAACAACTGTAGATAGAGGAGGAAAGTTTATTTGAGGGCTCATGGTTTCAGAGGTCTTAGTCCATAGAAGGCAGCCTTCCTTTCTTGGGGCTGGAGGTGAGGCTGAACATCATGGCAGGAGAGTACAGTGGAGGGAAGCAGCTCACATGAGGATCAGAAAACAGAGAGAGAGAACTCCACTTGCCAGATACAAATATACACCCTCAAAGCCACAACCCCAACTCCTAACTTTTCCAGCCACACCCTACCACTTAAGTTACCATTCAGTTAATCCCATTAGAAAATTAATTCACTGATTAGGTTAAGGCTATAACACAATAATTTCTCCTCCAAAACTTTTTGAATTGTCTCACATGTGAGCTTTATGTGGACACCTCATATCCATACCATAACAGCATGAGAGTCTCCAGTTCCATCCATTTACTGGCAAATGCCATAATTCCATTCTTCTTTAAGGCTGAGTAATATTCCACTGTGTATATGTACCACATTTTCTTTATCCATTCATCTGTTGAAGGGCACCTAGCGTGGTCCCATAGCTTAGCTATTGCATTAAGTTTTTTGTCTGTTGACCATTTTCCCAATGTTTAAGTGTCCCCAGAATTCTTTTACTCTCCACCTGACCCATCCCATACAGCCACAGTTATCTGCCTGGAAACTGCTGCATCATTTCATGAGAGTTTTCAAGTTGTCCTTGTAGGACCTGAGAAATTGGCAGCAAAATAAAAATAACAATAGTACCAATATGAAAGGGGTAAAAGGGGTCCATAAAATAAGGCATGGAGTACTCTTTATGGGATGCCTCCTACACTGTGAACCTTCTGAGAATGTCAGCTGATGGTAATAACAATGATCATGATGTCCAGTCTGACCCGGAGGATGTAAAGAAGACAAGATTTGGGAGAAATCAAGGAAGGCCTCATGGAGGAGGCAGCACTTGAACAAAGTCCTGTAGAGTTTGACAGTCTTGTATGCAAGCCCAGAAAAGAGGAGACATTCAGGATGGTGGAATGATGTGATGAGGGGATCTGGGAAAGACTGAGCCAGTCATTTGATTTTGACTAAAGCACAAAGAAGATACAAAAGGCCAAGGAGGTACAGGCTGCCTAGAGGAAGAGCCCAAGGCCCAGGAGAAAGGGCTGGAGCATTTTCTGTGAGTAACAAGAAGCTCCAGCAGGCAGGGAACAGATTTATTTCAAAGTTCCTACTGTCTGATCCAGCTGTTCCTTACCAGCAGTGATGTGGTATGGTCATGTAGTGTCAGGGCTGACAGGCATGAGAATCGGCCGGTGCAACTGCTTTCCTAATGATGGGGAAACTGAGGCTCAGAGGGGATGAGTAGTGTTTAGGAAAAGCTCAAGGACCATGCAGTACCAGGGAGATGGAGAATAGTCCTCCACTGGGGGTGAAGTCTGTGTCCCCTGTGTACCTTTCACTTTAAGGCTTCTATGATCCCCACCCACTACTCACAGAGATAGCCACCCACAGGGCAGGAGCGTGGGTCCTGGTATCTCATCTTCAGGAGATTAGTCACCCACGGTTCCCTGTGCAACCCAGCACCTTCCTGAACCTGGCTTATTATGAAAATCACCTGCAAAAGGATGGAAATTTGCGTATGAGTGACTCCCACCCTTAGAGATGGGGACTCGGTAGGTCCCAGCTGAGTCCTATTTCAAAGGCTCAGTGCTCCAAGGAGGTGTTTGCATCTCCCTCACCTGCTGCCAGGGCCCCTTCCCACAGTACCTGCACTTACCTTGTAACATCTCTGTCCCCTGCTTCAGGAGACCATGTCTGCACCATTTTCAAAACACCCTCTGTGCATCCCCAGCATCTGGAGCAATGCATATTTTTTTTCCATAACAGATATGAAATGAATAAATATTTGCTGAATCAAAATGATTGAAGAAATGAAATAAATGTTGTTCCAAGCAATGAAGAATGTCAACCGTCGTAGCTACTACTTTTAGTATTTGCTCCGAGCCAGGAATTGCTGAGTATTTTGTATCTGTCTGTCATTTAATTGTATCCCTGATGAGGCAGATAGTATTTTCTTCATTTTATAGACATTGGAACTGAACTCAGAGAGATTAAATGAATTGTCCAAATCAAACAATTTTAAGTTATAAAAAAATCCATTTTTTTCCTTATTAATTTGTATTCCCCTCTCCTGTGATGCTTGAGATGGAATCCAGGACCTCAGGCATGCTAGGTAAGCCCATTACCACAGAGCTACACCCCAACCCATTCAGGACATATATATATATATAACATTTTTTTAAAGGGTGAATGAATGCATCCTATGACATCCCCAGGGTTAAGGCTTGCCCTGGCAGTCCTGCAAGAGCAATGTTGCTCTCTTCTGCCCTCTGCTGGTCGAGGTGGTGTCATGGGAAGAGCACAGAGCAAGCCTGGCTTCCTAGGAAAGGTCTGAGCCCGGAGGAATCTGTGACTGTGGGGGACCCACTTCATCTCTCTGGGCCTGTCTCTTTGTCTTTCCAATAAGAAGGACCACCTCAATCCTGAAAACTGCTCAGGGATTTGGGGGACACTGAGTCACAACAGTAGAAGTGAATGCATTGTGCAGTTTGAGATCCCTGGTCATACAAATCCAGGCTTCTGCCTTTGGATGCTGTGATGATAAGTGCCTTCATCTCCAAGGCACTCAGACAGTACCAGGCACATAGCAACTCACCACTCAGAAGTCATTGGTGTTACTTGTTTCCTACTCCCCTTTAACCTCTAGCCCACCTTCATCCTCACCCTGCTCTCACCTGACCTGTTCCTTCTACCTGAGCTCTTGTTGTTGCCCCATGTGCCTCCCCAAGTCAGCTGGGCCACAGCTCAGGTGTGAGATGCGTGATCTGAGAGGTGCCGGGGTGCCCTGTCCACGCCGCCACTGAGGATTCCTAAGAGGCATCCTTGCCTTTGAGTGCAGTGCAGTTTCTGTGGTCAGTAACACCTGCGTTTGTCCCAAAGAATCATGAGCTTAAACAGCTTCACGGTCCTTTAAAGATCCTCCAAAATAGGGTCCTTCCCCTGGGGTCTGTGGATGGGCTTCAGGGCAGCCATGTTGCTTTCTTGGGCTTACATCTGTTCTCCAGGAGTGACAGAAGTTTCATAAAGAACTGCAAGTTATGAATCATGGTGCCTGGTTTAACCCTACCCCTTTACACATGCGCGAGCGCTGTAGAAGTGAAGGTATCACAGCCCAGAAAGGAGAAGGAACTAGCCCCAAGTTTCACCCAGGGTCCATGGGACTTCATTACATTACATCTCTCAACAGCCAGTCCACAGCCAATCACCGCACCACACTCTCCCAAGTCTGTGTGCCTCTCCTTTGCACAAAGAGGCTGGTAGTACCTCTCCATGTATCAGATGGGAAAACTGAGGCTCTGAGAGGTCCAATAACTTGCTCAGAGTCTCACAGGTAAGTTGAGGCAGAACCCGGCCACCCACCCCACCCCAGCTCCATGTGTTCTAGCTAAATCCACCCCGGCTCTGAACTCAATTGGTTCATGTTTCAGCAAAAGATGTACGTTCAAGGTCTAAAATATGTCACCTCTGTCCCATGGTATCTTTGCAATCAGTATTTCCAGAAATATCTAGATGGGAGTGCAGAAACAACCACCAAACTCCATATTTCAGTTGTGTGTGAGCCTGGATCACCTCGCACAGGCAGAGGGAGTCACAAGTGTCCTCAGGCAGAGATTCAAGATCTCTCACTAGCACAATCGCTGGCCTCTGCCCCCATATCCCCCGACCTGTCTTGGTGCTTTTCTGTCCTATAGGTACGTGGTCAAACAGAAGCTGTAAGACCATTTTTTTTAGAGTAAAGGAAGAGAAGGAAGGACTCTTTTCCAGTTGTCTTTGGTATTCCGAGGCTGTGGTTTCTGTTGCCTCGTTCTCATGTGTGCTCATTAATCCCGGCACTCATTCAGCGTGGGTCTCTGGAGGCCCACCTTGGACCAGGTTTCTGTGGTCCTAAAAGGCAGCTGTGAATAATTTGGGCTCTACACTCACCAAGGTGACCTTCTAATGGAGGAACCAGACGACCGTGACCAACAGGACTAGGAAGGGAGCAAGCAGGATTGCAATGAAGAGCAATATGGAGTTGGGGGACAGGGATGGAAACCTGCCTAAGATAGAGACACTCAAGAAGACCTCCTAAGAAGAGCCTGGGGGATGCACAATGAGGCCTGGGAGGAACAGGCAGGTGAAAGCAGAGGGAACAGCTTTCCAGTGAGAGAACAGAAAGAGCAAAGGCCCTGAGGCAGAGCAGGACTCTGTGTATTTGAGAAACAGGAGGAAGGCCACAACTTGAGGTGCAGTATGCATGGAGATGGGGTTGGAGCCGAGAAGGGAGAGGCAGGAAGGGGCCTTGCAGGCTGCAGAACAGAGCATGGGTTTGAGTTTTTGTGATATCCTGAGGAAGCCTGAAATATAATTTCTGCTCCTATTTTACAGTTACAGAAACAGAGGATGGCATATAAAAGAGGGGTGTATTGAACTTAAGGTGGGGTGTCATTTGGTGAACCACCTCCTATGATGGTAAGAAGTGGGGGGATCCAGACAGTGGGGAGTCCTTGTGACTTCACCGGAATGACAGGAACTGTCCAGGAACAAGACAGGGAGCCCCTTGACCCTGGGGCCTTCTGCACAGCTTCTCTAAAGAACCTGGGAGAGACCTACAGGAAAGAAAGGGATTACCAGGATGCTCCCCACCATGGGCCACCAGGAGGGGCTGGCAGGTCCGTGGTCAGTAACCAGCATTCTCCCTGGTCCTCCAGGTACCTGAGCTAATGGGTAGTAGCCCCTGAAGAGCCCCCTTGACCCGCGGCAGGTCCTCCAGGACCCACAGTGTCTGTCTCCACTGGAGCAAATTTCCAAAAGATGTTCCTTACCCCTCCTCGAAGAAAAAGGACTCTGCTGCCAACGTGCACAGTGATGGAGCCTCCTGCTGGGCGCTGGACAGGAAGCTCATGGTCTCCCCATGGCCCTGGAACACACAGGCCTCGCTCAGCCTGCAAAGCCAAGGAGGCGACTCGGGGCTGTGTGTGCGGCACCTCCATCTGCGACACTTGTTGGTTTATTGTAAATGTGTAATTTGTTTTCATGTATTTTTTCCTTCTGACTATACAGTAGCTTTTGTATCTAAATTTGTATATTTTTGAAGAGCACATCCCAGATTGTGGAAACCTCATAAAATTAGATGGGTCCTCCCATCTGTCTATCAGGGACGAGGCAGTGGGGAAGCGCTGGCTCTCTGTTTCTCTCCAGCATCCAGTGGGAAGGGGCTTGTTTAGGTCAAGCTGAGTGTCCTATTGTCTCTCCTCACAATGACCCTGGCTAGAGCCTGCACCATACCTAGCCCCACCCCCTCCCTCCTGGTTGAGCCCGTTTTGAACAGGTGTCTCCTTCCCCAGACCCAAAGGAACCTGGCTGGCCTCTCTGTTCATCCCATTCCCCTTGTTAATAACTGGTGGAGGGCAGAGTCTCCAGCCTCAGCACACATGCTCTTGGGTGGGATAATTCTCCATTGCAGGGCTGAACTGTGCACTGCAGGAGGGTTAGCAGCGTTCTTGGACTTCACCCACAAGACACCTGCTGCAGCTCCCCAGACTGTGACAACCAAAAATGCTCCAGGCATTTCCAAATGTCCCCTGGAGAGCAGAATCAATGCCCCCCCACACCTGTAGCGTGGAAATCACTCGTTTAGGGTGACCCCAGGCTGGTCCTTGGAAAAAAAACTCTGCGTGTCCTTCCCAAAGCATTTCAAAGATTCCCTGTCATTTTCCAATGATGCCTGAGGTCCTTGGAACAGTGGGCAAGGTCCTGCATGGCTGGGAGACTGGCCTGCGTCCCAGTTTTGGACTGTTTCTCATGCTGTACCAATTTCCAGAAAGATCTGTCTTTCCGCCTTCTACACAGGGTCTGTTCTAGTCACCCTGCAGACTCAGCTGGTGGCCCCCTTGCAAAAACCATCCTCCCTCACTTTCCAAAGGTCCCAGAGCCTCTCTACATTGCTCTGAGGTCACAGCATTTATTCCAGTGACTGGAATTGTTGATTCACTGTCCTCTGGCCCTGCTTCAACTGTAGAGGACAGGGACCCAGCTAGAAGCTGGTGGAGCCTCCGCAGGTGACATTTGACCGATGATAACTTCCTGACCTACACTTCCTTCTCTGTGAAGGGTGGAGCCTGGACCTCTGCAGAACCTTGTGATGCCATCAGTCAGAAGCCAGCTCCACACTGGACAACTTCAGTGACCTCTTTTGTGTTTGAATTTCCATAAAGCAAGAAACTGGAATGGAATGAGCGTCCCCTTCCCGTTTCCTATTCTCTCCACATTCAAGAGATCTGCCTGTGGCCTCCAGAAATCACATTAAATCGGTCAGTTAAAAAAAAAAAACAATAACATTAGAAAAATTTTCATTTTCAGTCCTGGTCATTGGAAAAAAAAGTTAATCTCTCGCATTTGCTCCTGGCTGAACGCCAGAGTCAAATTAGATTTATGAATTTAGCATGATTGCAAGTTAACAGATAATTCCATGTTCCACAGAGCCAGTACAAACATTTAATGTTTAATCAAGGAGTGGAATTAGGAGTTAAGTAATGCCTTGCTTGAGATATTAAAAAAAAATAAAATAAGAAATACCCTTAAGTCTTCCAATCACAACCAGCTTTCAGCCTATTTAGCCTGCCAAGATTATTCTCAGCTAATATAAGTTTCGCAGATGGGCTTCCTGGTTCTAAGGTGGTGGAGTGTTCATTTTAACAGTGAGTGACATAAACCAAAAGTGCACAGGATAGCACCTCAGCATCACAACCTCTGCAAGACTTCTGACAGTCAGTGCATTAGTTGCTATGGCTGCGGTAACAAGTGCCCCAGATTGGGTGGCTTAAACAGAAATGTGTTGTCTCACAGTTTTGGAGGCTCAGATCAAGGCATTAGGGGGCTGTATTCTGTGTGTTACAGTAGATCAGGGGGGTCCACTCTAATTCCATAGGCACTTGCTATAGTTTGGATTTGAGGTGTGCCCCCCAAACTCCTGTGTTAATGCAGGAATGTTCAGAGGTGAAATGAATGGATTGTGAGGACTGGAATCTAACCAGTCCACCCTAAGATGAATGGACTAACTGGGTAGTGAGCGTAGGCAGACAGGACATGGCTGGAGGAGATGGGTCACTGGGGACATGCCCTGGAAGAGGACATCTCTCCTGAGGTCTGCTTCCTGGCTGCCATGAGTGGGGCCGTGCTTTCCCACAACCCCCATCTTCCACGATGTTCTACCTCATCTTGGGCTACAGCAATGGAGTCAGCTGACCGTGGGCTGAACCTCTGAAATCGTGAACCCAAATAAACTTTCTCTCCTCTCAGTTGGTCTTGTCGGGTATTTTTGTCACAGCAACCAAGAGCTGACCAGAAAAGACTTCATCTCAATCCTACTAATTACACTTGCAATGAATGACCTTATATTTTCCTAATGTCACATTCTGAGGTGCTGGGAATTAGCACTTCAGCCTATGAACTTGGGGGTAAGGATGCACAGCCACCCGCAGCAGTCGGCTTGAGGGAAAAGCACCTGAACCTTCAGATGCGACATTTCTACTGATCATTCTCCATACTTTCTGCTTTTCTGACTTCTGAGGATACGCCATAACAGGTTCTAGGCTCAAGTCCGGTCTACAAATCACACAGCTTGAGATCTTCAAAAGCAAATGCTGGTCCAAATCTCCTCAAAATGCAGGGGTGTCAGAAAAATGGCTTAGGCAGTGGCTGTCGGGTTCCAGGAGCCCAGGTCTCTTTGCATGATGCCCCTGAAGCTCCCCTTTACAGTGGCTCACTTCAGAGCTGGCTTCTAGGGCAGGCACCGCTGCTGGGACAACTTTCCTACCGTGTTGGGGGTGGCATGACAGTTAGAAATTCCCAGTTCCTCTTTGCAGAACACCATGAAATATTGATATGCGAAGCTAACCTGAATATCATAAATGTCTAATCACCTGCCAAATTGATTATTATCTTTTCTAGATTCTGATTTTGACAGGAAGTGGCAGGCCTCGATGGTGGCAAGAAGAAAAAAAACCATTCTCATAATTAAGGAAATTATATTCCTGTCTTCTCTTTTTAATTTGGGGGGGGGAATGTGCATTATCAGATTTCAGAGGAAGAACAAATCGGTCCGTGTCGTGTGGGAATACCACTGCATTTTGCACCAAGCTGGAAAAATACATAACAACAGGGTCCCTGCTGAGAAGGCAGATATTATGTGCAAGTCTAGGCATGAGGCAGGTTCAAGCAGAGCCATCGTGTGGAAGCAGAAATGGCAGAGCATTGGACAGTCTGCTCCCAAGAAAGCCCCACAGACTGCACGACCTTGGTCTAACCCTGATGCTCTGTTTCCTGCAGAGGGCTCGTTTTCCTCAGAGAGCTGGAGCTTGGCCTTCAGGCATCTGGAAGTCCTGTTTCTCCCTTCCTTGACTCTCCCAAGGCAGAAGATGGTGTCCGCCATTTTTCAAGGTAGGTAGAAACCCATCCTTTACTCCTGATCCCAAGCAAGCTCCCGATCCATGCAGGAACATCAATGGCTTCTTCCCTGCCCACCTCCAATCTCTCCAGCCTTCACCACTGCCTGTGTGTGGCTCTCACTGGATGGACGGACAGCTGGCTTCCCTTTCTTCTCCTTCAGAAACTCCCCTGCCTCCCTGCTGCATGCTCCAACACTCTGCTCCTACCTGAGCCTGAGCTCTAAATTACCCTGACAGTTCCTCCTTGATAAGGGATGACTGAGGATCATGTTTCCAATCAGGGGTTGACTAGCTGTGAAATGCAAATCCTGGGCCCCAAAGTGCATGCTGTCCTTGGCAAACAAGGGACAGGCCTAACCAGCCTGTTAGGGCTGGCTCAAATTCTAAGAGGAAGAGGGCTGGCAGGCGTGGGAACGTTATTCAGCGAAGGAGAGTCTATCCCTCACTTTGTCTTGCACACACTGTCTCCTCCAGTCCTTTGTTCCTTAGCTATCCTCTCCAGCTTCAGGATGGTAGAGCCCCATTGGTCAGGTGGGTCAACGGAAGCCTAGGGACAGCACTCTAATAGGATTCTCAATAACAGTAAAAGGGCCTGTGTCTGATAGGGTGCCCATATCTGTGCCCTGGCTAAGTTGTAAAAGGCCCAGCGATTCAGGACCAATGTTGATGTGTTTGTTCTCAATTGGACAGCCATTGCTCTCGGACAGGATGCTAGGCACACTGCAAGCTTTGAAACTTCCTCTTCCTAGGTCACTTTGAGAGTCAGTCTCTGCAGGAGGCTGGATAAAGGCTGTTTTCCCACAGGACCACCTGGTTCATCAGGTTCCCTTCTTATAAGGAAGAGGCTAGGATCTGCTCCAGCAGGATGGCTGGGCCAGTGGGTTCTGGGGTCCTGTGGCTGCAGCAGAGGCTCCTACAATGTCACCCCAGGGCCTAGAGGAATAGACAAAGCCAAAGCCAAGCAGGAGAGTGGGGTGCACAGGCCAGGACAGGCAGCAGAAAGGTTCCTGGTAAAATCACAACATAACAGGGACAGCAAAGAATCCTGGATTCTTTAGGAAAAACTGGGGTTCAAACGGAGAGTCTGAGGTGCTCTGAGAAAAGAAATGAGGGTGCAAGGACTCCTCCTACTGGGGTGAATTGGAATGCCAACCAATGTCATCCTGAGGTCCAACACTTAATTCTGCACAACATTATCTAATTGGCCAAGCCTTAGATCATCCTGTGCCCTCTCTCCTCCTGGACCCCAATTCTCCCCTGGCCCTGCTCGGGCTGGTTGAGATGGATGGACAGCTCTCCTGGTCCTCAATGCTCCTCAGGAAGATAGGAGAGTCCACTGGACACTCTCTGAGGGTGGCCTCATACTTCAGGAAGAGCCCAGCTAGCCTTGGGGTCAGAAGAGCTGATCACTGGTAGATGCTGGGATCACCTCCCAAGCAGCTCCGGGAACAGGCTTGTCTGCCCCGTTCTCCAGTGGGCACGTGTTTATCTCTCTCAACATCCTTCTTGACTTCTGGGAAGCAGAACTGAGGTCCATTCCCAGCTGTGGATTAAACCTGGGCAGGCAGAACCCCAGGCCATAAATTAGAAGGGGGTGAGGTGGGAGAGGGGGACTGGAGTGATATTAGTGAAGCTGGATCAGTGAAGGGCAGGGGTTGAGAAAAGAAGCCTAAACACAGTCTCGTTGAAATCACGAATGATGGAGGAAGAACACGTACAGGCTTTGAGTTCACACAGACTCCAGTTTAAATTTTGGTTCTTCTACTTACTGTGTGTCTTTGGGTAGATGGCTCAACCCCTCTGGGTCTCAGGTTTCTCAAATGTAGCAAGAACAAGAGGAATGCTTTCTGCACAGGATGGTGAGGAGTGAATGGGGTAACACTGAAAATACTGAATGCTGTACTTAGCATATAGTTGGTGCCCCCTGGTATGAGTTATTTCTTAACTTTTCCCAGAAGGAAATTCATTGCCTGAGAAGGCAGTCATTGCCTGAGAACCATAACAGAAATGGAGGGAGGTGAAGTCTGGAGGGATATATTCAGAGGTGGGGGCTGGGTAAACCTCTAAGAGAGAGGAAAGGAAGACTATGAAAACAATTGAAGGACAGAGAAAGCTAGCTACCCTGGCCTGCAACCCAGGATGACACTTCTCATGCATTGGGACAGAGTCTTCGGAAGCTGTGTCCTGATCTCTCTGCCTTGTCACCTGGAAGCTTGGGCCCTTCCTCTCTCTGCCTCAGTGGGTGGCAGTCTTGGTGCGGTGGGGGAGGAGAAGATAGGGACTCTAGATACCTCCTCCCAGCACAGTGTCCCCAAGCCCATCTGGCTCTCTTTCCACTGTGCTCTCCCCTTTCAATGCGGCTCTGGGTAGCAGGTGCCAAAAGAGGAATCCAGATAGTTTATGGGCCATCTCCTCAGTAGCTGAACAATAAGAGGGTCATTATCTGTTGGATGTCATTTATGACATTTGGTGGCAGGTCCAATGCCCAGGGATGGTCACAGCTCAAACCCCTCTAATGACCTGGCAGGCAGCAAAGAAAAGGATGCTATTATTCTGTTTATTGAGAATTAAAATAAATCTGGTCAGAGGGAAGCTATCTCCCCTATTTGGCTTTTTCCAAAAGCAATTACCTGTCATTTTGCCACTTCAGGAAAGTGAGCCACGAGTATTTGAGGAACCCAAGCCATTACATGCAACCTGGGAAGGTCCAGAGGAGATTAATCAGCATTTTTCTCAGGGCTGCATCAACCTCACTTCCTTTCATTTCGGGTTCAATTTATAGTATGCGCAGTCCCTCACAGGTTGCAGGGAGGGGGGCGGTGTATGTGTTTGGGGAGGCATGTGGGTTAATTGGAAAATTCTATAAGCCACCTTTATCCAAAAAGAAGCAGCCTGCTAGCCGCTAGTTTCAAATGATTCCATCTTGTCTGGCTGAGGTGTGTTTGGGCTCTGGGGACTTATTGTTGGCTTTGTGTATTTGTGTGTGTTCAAATTGAAGAACGGAACGGAATGGGGCAGCTAGTCTCCACTACCTGGTCATCCCAGGCTGTGTTAGGATCTACTGTGAGGTGAGTTGCAGGCCAGTAAAAACATGCAGGTTTGCAAATTATTTTCCTATGAAATAAATCAAAACAGAATGAAATACCTTTCACTGTCATAAAACCCAGTGGTGTAATTTTGTGAGAGAGACCAGGTTGACATCAGGGTCAGGTCTTGGAAATGACATTAGACCCCACAGCCTCCTGATTCTGTGACATCATTTATGCCGACTCACACGATGGCAGACTGTTTGCAGACTGGATAATTTGCATGGATATATTGCTTCCTTTATCCCTCCATTTCCACCAAAGGCTGCTCCATCCAAATCTGAGTCCACTTATGTGACAATATTCCACACACTTGCAACATTCTGATATGTGAATCGTCACTCCTGAATTGCTGTAGAACCATTATCCCCAGTATTTAGCTAGGGAAACTAGGTTTTGCGAGTCCCCCTTTGAGTGGCCTGTTCTCTGCCAGGTGTCTGTGCAGGAAGCACATGTTTGACCGCAGCAGTTGCAAGGGCAGTCACTGATCTAGCAGAGGTCACTGCACAACAATGGTTGGCACCAGCTCCAACACAGCTGTCCCCATCTGCACAGAGATCATTTAATGGCAATGGGACTGGAACATCTGCCTTCCCTCAGTCACTATCAAGATGCATCTGCCTGGCCATGTGAGCATCAGAATGCTGAGAGCTGTCTGTCTATAGTACCTGGGAAGGAACCTCTGCCCAAAGACAAACCCCAAATAAATGTAAAATCTCCACCTCCATTTGCTTGTTTGTCTTCCCTGGGTCACTGATTGCAGAAGCAGATCACAGGTGTGGGAGCATCCCTGGCCTCTGCCCTCAGGATGCCAGCAGTTCTCCTCCAGGTGTGATGGCCAAAAGCATCTCAGAGTCATGCACACAGAAAACAGATTTCCTTTCTCCCTCTCTCTGTCTTCCCACCATTTAATTCTCACTTCTCTTGCCATGGAAGCAGCCAATCTGTACCAGTTTCTTGTGTATATTTTTTCTACAGAAATAATAGATGGAAAAGATATGTCACATCCAAATCTTTCAACCGGTAAATATCACCTTATTTGGAACAACAAAAAATAGGTCTTCGCAGATATAATTAAGCTAAACATCCTGAGATATCCCATCATGGATTATCCAATGGACCCTAAATCCAATGGCAGTGTCTTCATAAGAGACAGAAAAAGAGACTTTCATGATTGGATTAGAGTGAGGGGACCATAAGCCAAGGACA
The DNA here is from genome assembly GCF_052094955.1 of Ictidomys tridecemlineatus. Classification (NCBI taxonomy): domain Eukaryota; kingdom Metazoa; phylum Chordata; class Mammalia; order Rodentia; family Sciuridae; genus Ictidomys; species Ictidomys tridecemlineatus. Next base: position 239,863 of record NW_027521443.1, read on the forward strand.
TCAAGCAATGCCATCACCCATCAGAAGCTGGAAAAGGCAGAGAAGGATTCTCTTCCAGAGCCTACACAGGAAGTGCAACCCTGACACACCTCAATTTTGGACTTCTGGATTCCATCACTTTTAGGAGAATACATTTTTGCTGTTTTAAGCCCCCTGTTTGTGGTAGTTTGTTCGGGCAGCCCAAAGAAACCAACACACTATGAATATATGTACATACATTTTCCCCACGAACACACAGTGATAATATGCAGAGTTTATTGCTGTATAAAAAGGCCAGCCAACACCTTAGCAACTTAAAGACAGTGGTTTATTATTAGCCCGTGGTTCTGCAAATCAGGCAGGGCTCAGTGGGGCTGCTCATTCTGCCCCCTGTGCTGAGCTGAAATGTCACAGGGCTGCCTGAAAACTGTCAGTGATAGGTCTGCTGCACCAGCCCGGATGGCCAGGAGAGTGGGAGCTGTTGGCATCTCTTGCTCTCTACATAGATTCTCCACACGGAAACTTGAGTTTCCTTGCAGCATAATGACTGAGTTGCAAGAAGAGGTTCCAGATAGTAAGGACTGACATGCAGGTTCTTATTAAGCCTTCATTTGCACTGGGCCTCCATTGCCCCAAACTAGTCAATGCCAAGTCTAAAAACACCTGGGAAGGAACTAGACACATTTGAGTTCTGAGAGGTGTGGTTCACACACCTCTCTTCCATCAAAGGAAGAGTCGGATACAAACATATAGAATTGCACATTTTCTTGCCTAAATTCACATGGGGCACATAAGCTAGACAAAATTGCCTGCTCTTTCTTCTTAATAGCTGAATTGTGTTTTCTTTATCTGGAGAGGACATTGCTTATTTAACTAATCACATGCTAATGGATGTTTACATTGCTCCCCAACTTTTGTTATTAAGATCAATGTTGCAAAACTAATTTTTACATACACACACACACACACACACACACACACACACACACACAAAGTTTGTAAATCTGTGAGAAAATCCACAGGTTGGATACCCAGCTGCAGAATTGCTACCAATACAGACTGTGCTTATGTCATTTTGATGGACACTGATAGGCAAATTGTCCTCAATAGAGGTTGTACCCAATTACATCCCCCTCTGCACTGTATGAAAGCAGCTGTCTCCCCACAGCCCAGGAGCTGCCAGTATCAAACCCTTTTTTCTCTATCAACACAACAGGAGAAACATGGAATTCCTTCTTGGTTGTGATTTATCTTTCTCACATGAGTAATATCAATCATCTTTGCCCGTTTTTTTTTTTTTTTTAGATGTAGTTTGACCCAATACTTTTATTTTATTTATTTATTTTTTAATGTGGTGCTGGGGATCAAACCCAGGGCCCTGCACGTGATAGGCAAGTGCTCTACTGCTGAGCCACCACCCCAGCCCCATCTTTGCCCATTTTTAAACCATCTACTTATCTTTCTGTAAACTGTGCTTATTTGCTTTGCCTAATATTTGAGGATTGTCGGTATTTTTTTTTTGCTAATTTTTGTGAACTATTTATATATTCAATATAAGAAATAGCCACAACATAAATTGAAGATTTTTCTTCATTTGAACATGGAACTATTTATGGTGGGATGTTGTTTTTTATTTTGTTTTTTGTTTTTTTTTTCACACAGAAATTGAATTCTGTACCTTCTCTTCCAGTGACTTCCAAATATTGCTGGAAATACTTAGAAGGACTTTCTACATCAAAATACCACATAGGTAGGTAGGTAGATAGATAGATACATAGATGTGTATATAGTACATATTCATATTTGTATGTATCTGCAAGTCCATCCCAAATTCTAGTTCTTTATGAGTTTGTCACTAAATTCTTTACTTCATCTGAAATTAATTTTGGTGTCTTGTGAAGTAGGGAGCCAACTGTATTTTTTTTTCTGGATAGCTGCTCAGCTGCCTCAATATTCTGTATGATATCATCCATTCTTTATCCATTACTTTAAAATGTTATCTGTTTCGTATGCCAAATTCCCTTATTATTTGGTTTAATTTCTGGATTTGCTACTCTGTCCCACGGATCTGTCCGTCCTTTCTTAGGCAGCACCATGCTGTGTTCACACAATGTTCTAAAGCGAAGTTCATCTTTAGAAAAACAATGTCCTGTTAATTTTATCTGGCATGCATTAAATTTGTACATAAACTTAGAATCCTCTCGATTTTTTACTTTCCTTTCTGTCCTATCTTGTCCGGGGCTTCTAAGTCTGTTGATGTCACTTCTCCCAGGGGAACATTCTGCTACAGGTTGGCCTTGGGCTGGGTGGGAGGAGCAGGGCTACACAGACCTGATGTGTCTCGGGGGACTGCGTGGAAGCAGTTGTGATGAACACCAGGTCTGTAGTCAGGGGACTCACCAGGGTTGCTCAGGGGTGCCAGAAGAATCTGGGTGGTCCATTAGGTGCACCAAGTCTGAGAAGGTCAAAAACATGTTGATGGCAGGAAAGCCAAGAGAAGAAGAGGGGCCTGTCAGGAGAAAGTAGGTGCATGGAGAGTGCTAAGCAAGCACCCTCGCTTAGAATCTGGTGCCTGCTTTGAGGAGCTCTGAAGATGGGGACAGTCTCAACATCAGTCAGGGTGAACCCTCACCCTGTGAAAGGGCTGGGATCACAGGTGCCTGGTGGAGGGTCTGCTTTGAGAGATGGTACAGTGATAGGAAGGGGCGCTAAAAGGGAGGCAGACAGCTTGGATCCTAGTTCCAGCACTCTGACCCATTCACAGGGAGATGGCGACCCATTGCTTTCTCTAGACAATCAGAGCAGACCTGTAGCATCTCTGAGATTCTTTCCCAATCTGATGTTTCATGGCTCTATGAGGAAGATTTGCAGCCTGGGGCGGTGGATAACTTTTGTATCATTGGAAGTTCCAGGCAAGGTCAAGGGTGGGCTTTGAGGTTGCACTTCAACCTCACATCTACACCTTTACAGAGTCTGGGAAACTTGATTCCTCCTTGCAAAACTGTGTCCCATCCAATGACTGCCCACTGTCAATGGAATAAAGCCCTGGTACCTAGGCCTGTGAGGAAAGCATGGTGGTGGTCTGGCCCAGCATTCCTTCTCTCTGCACAACCTGCCTTCCCCTGCAGGCACCCCATGTTCCAGCCAGGCTGGACTTCACTCAAGTTCCACACATGCTCATGCTCTCTCCTCTCTGTTGGTATTCACATTGCTCCCACTACCTGGAGCATGCTTCTCCACTCCTCAGCCAAGACCAAGCCATACCTGAATGTCAATCTCAGATATTTCCTCCTCTCCAATTCCCCAAGTTTCTGATTGAGCTTTCAGAGTTAGAAAAAGGGACTCCATTCAAGCTCACTCAGCAAGGGAGGTTTATCATCAAGCTCCAGTGGAGAGTGTCATGAGCAACCCAAGAGAGGACAGGTGAGGAGTTTACACCTGGGACCTGGGGATACAAGAGCCAATGCTGCTTTCTCCATCGCTCAGCGGCAGGGAGATTCCCCTGATCTCTTCTCTCCTCTGTTTCCTCTCTGTGCCGTCTCTTCCCTGATTTCTCACCTCACCCATCAAGTGAAATGGCTGCCCAGACTCTGCCTTCCTGACTTTCCAGCCCAGGGCCCGCAGCCGGCTCATGCCTTGCTTTGCTTAAATCCCACTCTTCTTCTCAATGTGGGGCTAAGCTGTTGGACGTTGGATGGCCTTAAGATTAGCAAGCACTTTTGAGTCCAGTGACCTCTGGTCCCATCATCTGAGACAGCTTTCACAGCCCAAGGGTGAGGGCCCTTACTGCAGTGATTGGGAACAAGGCGGTGGCCCAAGGACAGGGGTTGTTTCTCTGGAAAGGAACGTGGCTAGAGAAGATTTCCCCAGCCATGCCTACTATGTCTCAGCAGAAGGGAAGAGTCCCTCTCTTGTGGATTTTCGACTCCAGAGTCTAGTTCCACATCTGACACGTCATTCACAAATGTCACCCTAACACTTGAGTAGAGGAACATGAACATCCCCCTCCCACCCATGGGAGCTTCTTTGCCCAGACGCTGAGCTCTACGGTTCTATCTCGCTCAGCCTCCCTCCAGCCTCTGAGCTGATGTCCCTCCTGTTTGTAAAAGGACAAAGAACCTCACCAGCCCTTTACATGTCAGAGCCAGCCTGTCAGGAAGAACCTGAATACATGTGTCTTTGCCGCGGTCCCCACAGCCGCCTCAGAGAGGGGACCCTCTGGGCTGTTGTGACTGCTGTACAGATGGTGTTTCAGATACAGCCCCTGCCCCCCCCAACAGGCCGTCTGTGCCAGCCTGTCACCCAGGAGCCAGAGTCTGCCGAAAACACTATTTAATAGTGTTTAAAAATGATGTTGACCCAGTGACCTGGTAAGATGGAAAACGTGCATCCGCTATGACCCAGAAATCCTGTTTCTAGGTATGTAGGCTGGGGGACACCCTTGCACATGCTTAGCATGAACCCCGGAAAGCATAATCACTTCTACATTGCCCACAAGGGCAAAGAACTAGAAGGACAAACAAATTCCGGTGTGTTCTCAGGGTGGAATAAAACGAATGAACCAGATCCTTATACCAACACGGACAGGTCTCAGGGCATTGAAAGAGCAAAGGAAGCAGCAGAATAATTCACAGCCCATGAGAGCATTTAAGTGAGAATTGCAAAATAAATAAATTAACATATCTTTACAGGTGCATGTGTGTGTGTGTGTACTAAAAATACAAAGAAACAGACTGAAAATAGTGCAATTAAATGTATGATCCAAATAGTGTTTTGTAAATGGAGTACATAGGACTGGAATGGGGACCTATCTTTATTGTAAGGTTATACACGTGTGTGTGTGTGTGTGTGTGTATTTGTGTTTTTGTGTGTGTACGTCTGTAAGTAAAATATATTTGAAACCAAACAAGCCAGGCTTTTCATCTGCTTAATTGTCCAGTGAAAACACCACTCTGGGGAAGCCCAGCAAACAAGTCCTTCTGCACAACTCAGCTTGCCAGGTTTCTGAGAGCTCATCTCATTTGGAACAAAAGCTTCTTAAAAATATGTTAAATTTGTGACATTATTTCATGACATTTTAGATCGGCAAATGTTGAAAGTAGTGCATGCGTACATTTGTTTAAAAAGATATTAAAAATACAGAAAGTCTTAGAACAAACACCTTCTGCCCCTGTACGCTGACCCCTCCCAGCTCAGCCCCACAAGCTCATGGCAGCCTGCTTCTTCTCTTCTGGATCCTTCTTTGTTTTCTAATCCTATGCTTAAATAGCTCTTTCTGGATCTTCAGAGTCAGACATGAACTTCCTGTTGTGAAAGAGGAATATTTAACGCACATCCACCACCCACCCCTCTGCCCCTTCTCATTTCCTCCTGATACCATTTTATTTCAATTTTTATTATGTCAAGTCAGTGTTTGCACTATTATAGCTCTATAAATACTGATCACTGCTAAATGAAGAATTTCATTGTGATTTACTTCCTTTCTCGTGAAATTCCGGTTTTCTTAGATTAATAAGCTCCTTTTAAAACAATGCTTAGCTTTCTTACAGGAATCTGGTTGAAATATATCTTCTGTTTCTGCAAACTCATGTTTAAAGCACTAACCTATTGCTCGTTGGTTAACAGCGGTACTGATTGCCGTAGCGTTTATTGGGAGACCTGGCTCCTGGAACCTTCCATTTTCGAATGCAGGTGAAGAATGCTGCCCTTTCCATACCCTGAAACTTGTTTGTCTTGTTTTGGGGCATTTCTTTCTCTCCCTGCTGTGTTGAGCTTACACCAGACCCTCCTCATTCCTGAATCACACCTTCCTGAGTCCTTGAGTCTCTAAGAAAGAATGCATGGGAAGGATTTGAGTTCTTGCAAACCTGAATATGACTTCATCTGTCTTTGCACTTGACCCAATCATTTGTTTTGGCATCAAATCTACAAAGAGAGAATCTCGATCACCTATTTTAGATAGAGTCTATGCTTTGACAGATTTTCAAGACATCTTCCTTCATAAATATAAAGGCCTTGGTCTTTGGGTATTTTTTAATCCAATGTGGTTAGTAAATAATTGGAATGTCTGTCTGTCTGTGTGTTACTCTACCCCCACACCTCTCTGAAGTTTATAAAGTCTGAATGCTTCTGAAATGTCATGGTACCATGTCTTGGTTGGTTCTTTAAACTCTATTTTTCTGGGCAGCCAGTGTGGGCCTTCTCAGTCATCCTTAAACTCTGAGTACTTTTCTTTTATTATTTATCTGATAATTTATTTTACTTAGCTTGGGATCTATTTCTGGAGCTCTTATTAATCAAAGTGTTGGAACTCCTGAATTAATCTTCTAGTATTCTTATCCTCTGTCTTCTATTTCCCTGCTCTATTCATAGAGCTACTTTCAAGATTTCCTCAAATATCTTCTTACCTCTCTCCTGCCTTGGACTTTGAATCTGCTTCTTATTCTCTGTGCCTCTTCACAGCATCTAGTTCTTAACCGGAGTCACCAGAGACACTCTTCCAGGTCATCAATCCATGCTCCCTCTTTACAGATTAATGCTCCCTTTCCCCATACAAATTTCAAATGCTTCAGGATGCTGCTACCAGCCACTATTAAAAAAGGACACCTCCCCAAGATGCTGATGACCAATGCCTAGCCAGCAGCAAAATACAACTTTCCCATCAAGTGGCCACAGCAGACATCATTGCTGGTTACAACCTTGAGCCTGGCTGAAGCCTCGAAGCATTTCCAATCCAACACCGGAGCAAGCAAATGGTCTGAGGCCCAGAGTACATAAAGCAACTTAGGACATGATCATTATCGTACAATGCAGCCAGGTGCCTATAGTAGGTGTTCAGTTAGGACTTCTTGATATGAGGAGTGGTTGATCAAAATGCTTGCTGACATGTCATTAATTTGGAAAGTAGATTTTACTAATCAAAAAATCACAACTGCTTATACTCACATAGTTCTTGGTATTCAAGGGGGCTTTCATACACACCATTCACTTTAATTTTCACGGGGAGTTATAACACAGGCATGCTGTTTAGATGTAGGTATTATTGTAGAAGTGGCTTATTATTATCATTGAATCCCCAACACCCAGCTGTCTAACTCGCTGCCTGCCATTCCAGTGCTCCCTCTTCTTGGCTGTATAACCACAGGCAAGTTCTCTGTGCTGAAGTTTCCTCATCTGCACAAGGAAGAGAAAAATTGTACCTACCTCAGAGTTCTGTTATGAAGATAAGCTTGAGTTATACACACAAAATTCTTAAAAGAGTGCCCCACATGTGGAAAGTATTCAAGTGTTATTCTTATCTATCCTCTTTTTCTTTATTTTTTTATGACCAGGTAGAAAATAAGACTCAAGAGGGGCAGTTTCATCCTTGGTCACCGTGTTAGTCAGCTTTTCGTCACCATGACCAAAATACCAACGAGAACAATGTAGAGGAGGAAAAGCCTATTTTGGCTCATGGTTTCACAGTTTTAATCTATAGTGGGTGGATTCCATTGCTCTGGACTCAAGGTGAAACAGAACATCATGGCAGGAGGGTGTGGTGAAGGGGACCTTTATTAACGGTGGACAGGAAGTAGAGAGGGAAGGACCAAGAGGCTGCAGGGAAGATACATCCTTCCAGGTCACACCACAGTGACCCACCTCCTCCAGCCATGCCCTGTCTGCCCATAGTGAGCACCAGTTAATCCATCCAAACTAGGGTGGATGGATTAGTTTGCAGCTCTCAACCTAATCATTTTACCCCTGGATAATCCTGCATTAACACAGGAGATCTGTCACCCCAGATCATAACACTCAGCCTGCTGATAAGTGTCCCCATCAGACGAGCAAGCCATCAGTAAAAGCAGAGAGAATGCGTGAGACATCGCTTTGGGTTTCTAGGGCAAAAATCACCTGTAGAAAGTTGGGGCTAATACGTCCTTCCCAGTCTGCTGCAGGAGGTATTGATGAGGCTCCAATAAATTAACAGGTAAGGCAAAGTCTTCAGAAACTGACATACAATGGGTGGGCCACACTGTTCCGTTGGGGAGAAAAGGGTACGGGGGAGTAGGGTGTGGCTGGGCTTGATGGGGTCTGTGGCTTGGGAGAAAGGAAAGGGGAGCAGAGACCAGCTGCTCATTTCCTGGCAGCAAGGGAGGGCAGAGGTTTGACTTTATCTCAGAGCCCAGGAGGGTGGCAAGGAAATTGCAGGTGCCTTCTCTTCTGCCGTTTGAGCATCTCACATTATTTACCATTGTCTGTACATCGGTACAGAGTGCCTCCTTTTCACTGGGGATTTGATATGTGTTATTGGCAGGAGAATAGAAATTTCCCAAAGGGATCTGTTCAGAAACCAACCGTGATGCACACACACACACACACACTCACTCACACACACACAAACACACTCACTCACACACACACACACACACACACACACACACACACACATCTCCAATGAAGCGGGAACAATTGTGTTTTTAGCCAACTGAGTAGTGCTAACATCACTTCTGAGGACAAGCTCCAAGCTTTCATAACGGGTTCTCTTCTCATAAGAACCCCATGGGATACCGTGGAGAAGAGATGATTGGTTTGGTCCACCTTGAACAGATGGAAACCAAGGGAATGGGAGTCACACCTCCAGGATCACGGGGCTCACCCTCAGCATGGTCCTCTGCTTCCTAGTGTACTGCTTCCACAGACACAGCACCCCAAACAAGCCTGTGAAGGAGCAGGTTTTTTTGTACAGGGGTTCAGAATACAGGTTGGTTGCAAGATAGAGCCAGCTGTGAATAAGAGGTCGCTATTTATGAGCAAGTTTATCATTTCAAGAAACTGACCAAATTATGTTAGGTGTCTGTACAAATATGTCACAGTGCATCCCATTATCACATAAAATTATAATGTACAAAATAATTTTAAAAAGTAGAAAAAATAGAAAATAGTAGTATCCATGACTTGAACTGGTAGGATTAGAGAAGAATATCTATAAAGAACTACCAAAGGACTTCAATTTTCAGAAAGCTAGAAAATAACATGGCTTTAATTCTCCTCAGGGATGGAGGGGATTTGATATTCCAGATAAATATAATAAACATATTTTTAAATGCATATTTGTCCTTTATGAGAAAAACTAAACCCAGAAACGTAGAAGGTTAAATAGAGTCTCATATTTTTGCTGCCCTGAGACAAAGACAGACTTACTGAAGTAGCTTGAATTTTTAACATTCCCTTGGATACAGGTTATGAGTTCTTAAACTCATATCGGGCCAAGAGTTGAAACAGATTTCAGAGTAAATTGGGACCTTCAGTAACTGAATAGAAGATAAAGAAATTTCCCTGCCCACTCAGGAAAATGGCAAGGAACTTTGAATGCCTTCCTCTGAACACTGGAGAAATGAGGGAGATGAAGGAGGAGGAAAAAGAGGAGGAGAAGGAGGAAGAGGAGGAGGAGGAGGAGGAGGAGTTGTTCCTGTCAATGATGCTTGTCATCATGACCCTGACCTCACTTAGATTTGCTATTTACATACACTGAACCTTTACCTTTACAGGACACCAACATAAAGAAATTCCTGCCTGAAATACCCCTAGAGTTTCCAGCAGAATAAAATCAAACTCTGGGTTAATGGATATAACCTTAACCCAGCCTACACACGACTCTTAGAGGGTCCTGACAAAGATGAACTCCATGACAAAGCACATGAAAAAGTGGTACTCCGCCAACAGGAGGCAGCAGATAGCATCCATGGTCAGACAGCAGTCTCCAATACAATGGAATTGCCAGATGGAGAAATAAGTCATTTAAAACACACAAAGACAAAGAAAAAAGGATGTCACCAATAATAAAGAAATAGCAAAGCTAGCAGTATGTAGTAAGCAATTAATAAATGTTAGCTCTTACATGAGTGTTACCATTCTGTTTTAGTAGATTCAAGGAGGAAGGGAAAATAAATTGGAAATGCAGTCCCCATATTGCTTAAAGGAGAGGGGACAGTAGTTCTGATGGACGGAGGTTAGGAGATGAAGGCTTGCTCCTGCCAGCCTGGCATCCCCCCAGACTCCTGAAGCTATCACGAGAAAATTGCTCCCCTTTGTTATAGATTGAAAATGTGACTTCCCAAGGCTGAGGTAAAGAGTAGAGTTTTGGGAGCATTCTAAGTCTTATTGTAAAACTAATAACCTCACCATAATAATTTCTTAAAAGCAGTTGCCAATGGGAGAGAGGCATAATGTCTCTGATGTCATAGTGTGGAGCTATCATTTTGATATACGGTTCCCAAAGAGGTCAGTCCGCTCTGACTTTAGAATACATCATCGTTTGTGGAATCACAACATCATCAGGGATAGCATAGAGCTGAGGATTCTGTAGATGGAGAAGCCGGGGATCAGCTGTAGAACCTAGAGTACCCTGAAAAATGTGTATGGTGGAGGCAGGGAGACAAGGCCTCCCCTGCTGGAAGGGAACGGAACTGCAATAATCTTTCAGCTCAAGGTTCAATATTCAGTTCTGCACAAAGTATCTGAGTGGCCAAGCCTCCTTGGATCATACCATTTACATTTATACCTAACTTCAGTTTTATACACACACACACATGTGTGTGTGTGTGTGTGTGTGTTGTGTGTGTGTGTGTTTGTGTGTTACAGTACTTAGCCTAGTTCACTTCTATACAAGGGACAGGAAGTAGGACAGTGTATACCTTCTAAACAATAGTTTGAGCTCTGCAGGACATTGATCTCAGCACCTATCTTGACTTGGGAAGAGTTCAATGTAGGGCTTAAGCACTTTGACACAGGTAGACTCTTTCCTAGTCAGGGTCAACCATGGATGTTCTAAGCAGAGATAATCCTTGTAGTGCCACCTTGGATAATTCAGTTCAACTCACTTGATCATTAGGGACTGCCAGAGTGATGTATTTGCAAGTCACTTTGTCAGTGAGAAAGCTTTTGGATTAAGATGGCAATCAGGCTTCTTCCATCAATGGTCCCCTCATGAGGAGTCATCCTGCCTGCCTCCCCACATCCATCTGTATTAGTCTCAGGATTAACCAAAGATGTGTGCCTTTCACTGTCAATACTCCTGATCCAAAGGCCAATTTGTCTATGTGACAGCTGGAGCCCCACAGATGGCGGGAGCTGGTGGAGTGGCGGGCGCTTGGCTGTACTGACTGGGCAGGGTGTTCCTCCTGATGATGTGGTGAGGAGCAGGGCTCATTCTGGAAGGCAATAGCTCCTGTCTTCCATCCTGGAGAGAATTTTGGTTTAGGATCAGGAAAATGTGTGTTTGTGTCTTGGCTTGAAATCATACTAACTTTTCTTTTTTTCTTTTGGTACTGAAGATAGAACTCAGGGGCACTCACCCACTGAGTCATACCCCAGCCCTGTTTTGTATTTTATTTAGAGATGGGGTCTCACTGAGTTGCTTAGAACCTTGCTGTTGCTGAGGCTGGCTTTGAACTTGCAATCCTCCTGCCTAAGCCTCCTGAGCCATTGGGATTACAGGTGTCCACCACCACACCAGGCTCATACTAGCTTTTGAGCCTTGGTCAACTACCTCCATTTCCTCATTTTTAAAATGGTGATTACAACTTCTCCAAGGGATGCAAAGACCAAGTGATCGAGCATGGTGCTTGGCACAGAGTAGCAGCTACAAAGTCACATTTCTCTCCTTTGTCTTCCTGGGAAGTGGATGCCTCTGATTTTAACCATTAAACACCATGTAACCAAGACTGCAAGGCAGGAGGAGCCTATTGTGAGGGGAGAGTGGAAGAAACCTGCATCTCTTAATTCCCAGCAGTACAGGTCACTTGAACTTGGAATCTGAGCAGCCTAAATACCTCTGAAGTTTCCATCAAGGGAACAGAACCGGAGCAACACCATCAGCTTTCAAAATAACAGTACACACTGTAACCCTTCACCTCTGTTCAAAAGGACGCGGACATGCCCTGAGGGAGGAGCTGGGGAGATCCTGTGAGCAAGGGAACCTACTCATTGATAGTCCAGAGGCTGCAGCATCTATGTACAGACAGCACAACCACATTCACTTGGAGACTCAGTGACGGGGTTAGCTGTGCCTGGGTCATCTGTTGCCTGCTCTGGAACTGAACCCAGGACAGTTAGTTATTTGCTCACCCTCTCCACTCCAGGCTGTGCACCAGGGACTGGAGGCTTCAGGACAAGGTCCCTGCTTTCATGGGGCTGAGAGACTAGACACTAATAAGATCAGACAGCAGTAAGCTCCATGAAGAAACTAAACAGGATTGTGGATGGTGCTCGGGTTCTGGAAGGGTTAATTTTGATAGTGGCCTAGAAAAGCTCCTTCTGGGATGGCTACTACTTTAAGAGGATAATTGAAAGATAAAAAGGAAGCAGACACAAAAAGGATGGTGTGTTGGGTGCAGGGGTGGTTCCCAGGAAGAGGGAACAGCAGTACAAGGTCCCTCAGGGAGAAATGACCTTGGTGTGTTGGAGGGACGGAGAGCCAGATGCCTGCCAGAGTGAGAGGAGCTGAGGCTGGAGAGACAGGAGCCATTTGGTGCATCATGACAAAGTGTGTTGACTTTAATTAACTGAAATGAAAACTTATGGAAGGCTTTAGGCAGGGGAGGGCATGATACAGAACTGAGCCTTGAGCCTACCCCTCAGTGTTATTCACTGTTCTGTTTTAGACTCAGGTTGCCCCTCAGAGCCCACGATTCCTGGGAAGTCCTGCTTCTGTTCTTCTCCCAAGCTAGAGGGGCCGGGTCAAAGCTCTAGGCTCAGATCTTCACCCCACAGCTCCATTGGTCCTCTTGGCCTCAGGTTTTTGACTTGGATAAAAATCCTAGACTTCATCCAGACCTGGCTTTTTAGTACTACCAACTCTCCAGCACACTTTTCTATTTTTCCCCTGAGCCCAAGTCACTCTGTCTTCTCATCTTCCTGTTCTTTGCAGATGCCAGGACTTCCTAAATTACAGAGAAACAAAGGGCAGAGATTCATGGACTAAAGAAGAGCCTAGGTGCTCTGGGCATCCAGAATCAGGAGCCCCAGGTCCACGTCCTGTCTCCATTGCCTGGGAAATCATCCTTTCGTCCCTGGGATCCTCTGGACTCAGCTGTATCCTGTTAGACCCAACCATCTTTCAAGTCCCTTTCAACTTTCACGTTCTCATGTGGGGGTTCATCCAGTCGGAGAAAAATAGATAAAAGCTAAACGGTGGGAAGCAGATAGGCTGTGCGTCTGAGAGCAAAGGACTCTCTAGATTGGGTTTCAAAGTACTCTTTTCAGTTTTGAAACCCCACAAAATCTCCCTCCAGCGCCTGAGCTCTTGGCTTCCGGGAGGCGTGTGTTTGCAACACACATATGTCTTCCAGAGAACAACGTGAATGTCGGTGTCACTTCGCTGGAGACTTGCCTGGGGTTTGTATTTGAAACCGAAAACTTGGAACCAGTTAGCTGCAAATGCAGATTGACCAAAGCATGAAATATTTCTCCTTGCCTCTTTTTTCCCCCACTCACAAATTAACATTTTACACGACTCATGTATGCTCGAAATGCAAGACCACGTTAGAGAGGCCACGGAAAACCTCCCAGAACTTTTCAAGGATAATCACAGTAAAAATGTTGAAATACCTTCTTTCCTTTAATTAATTAATGTATCATATAGAGATGTACTAACATGTTTCTAAAATGTTCATAGTTAGCTAAGGAATAATCCCCACAGCCCCATCTATGGAACCTGTGCATGTCATCTTACTTGGGAAAGGGGTCTTTGCAGACGTGATTAAATTAAGGATCATGGTTGAAGAGGTGACTCTGGGTTGTCCAGGTGAGCTCTAAATGTATCTTTATAAGATGAAGGGAGAGGGAGATTTTACACCCAGAGAGAAAGCCTTGTGATGATGGAGTGGAGAGAGATTTAAAGATTGGAGTGACATAGCCACAAACCAGATAGTGCCAGTAGCCACCTGAACTCAGAAGAGGCAGGGAACAAATTCTCCCCTAGGACCTCCAGACAGACCACAGCCCTCCCAACACCTTGGGTTTGGCCCAGGGAAATCCATTTTGGCATTCTAACCACAGGACTGTGGGAGAATAACGTTCTGCTGTTTAAAACCATCAGCTTTATGGTAATTTATTACAGAAGTCACAGAAAACTAATAAGTGTTCAAGAGTTGAAATGGAAAACAGAGATTCACTATCCCACTCCTTACAAACCCTTCGTTTTGCTCCCCAGAGGTGAATATTTTAAATATTGGAGTAGTTTCTGTGAAAACTTTTCTTTTTATGCCTAATTGCTGAGTAGATATTTTTGTTTTAAAAAAGGAATTAAGTCAGGCACAGTGGCACACACCTATAATCCCAGAAGCTCAGGAGGCTGAGGCAAGAGGATCTTGAGTTCAAAGTCAGCCTCAGCAAAAGTCAGGAGCAACTCAGTGAGACCCTTTCTCTAAATAAAATACAAAATAGTGCTGAAGATGTGGCTCAGTGGCCAAGTGCTCCTGAGCTCAGTCCCCAGTCCCCCCTTAAAAAAAGAATTTTAAATTCTTATGCCTTCTTAATATGTGATATTCACATATGTATGCACACAAGTACCCTTTTCTTCATCATGAACTTATCTTCCCAAATAACTGTAATAAAATTCTTGGCTAAATAATTTTATATGATTTGTTATGTTCAAATTGTACTCCCAGCTGTTCAGTGCACAGCACTATAATGTTTATATTTCCCTTCTTGAACTACGTTTTCTTTTTCCTGGAGTTAATAATTGCCTCAATATTTCAAAAATTTTCCACTCCCTTCGTATACATAATCACCTGCATCCCCAAACTCTATTCCAGAAATAAAAAATGTCTCTCAATATGTTCAAACATAGGAGAAAATCTATGATTTTCATCCCACCTCCATCTTGAAAACACCCTTCCTAGACCTCTCCATTTTCCTGATCCAATAAAAAGTGGTTGGTTTCTAGATTTGTAGCTTTTCTCTCACTCTTGACATCCTTCTCTTTCTTTTTGAATTGCCATTTTGTGCATTTTTATCTCTCTATTCATTTTACCTCATCAAAATGAAGATTTGATGTTATAGTAGCTTCCAAAGAAAAGATGCATGATGTAGAATACTTTGATTTATTGCATATCTCTATCTTAGCTATACAAAGAAATCTAGGCAAATATTTTCCTCCAAGTTTTGAAGGTATTTCTATTGTCTTCCAGCTTCTGATATTGCAGCTAATAATTTTAATGATTGCTTGATTTCTGATCATCTGAGTGTATGTGATATCTTTTTTCCCTGAGAGTTTTTGAGATTTTCATTTAACATCACTACTCTGAAATTCATAATGATGTATTTATTGTGCTGGCACAAAGTGAGTCTTTTGAATCTGAACACCGACAGTCTTTAATTATGGAACATTTTTTTCTACTCTAATATATTCATTTTCTGAAACTTTTCTCAATTCAATTTTTAACCTTCTGAATGAATTAACTTTCTAAGACACTTATCTTTCCCTGTTCTTTTTCATTATGTTTCCATTCTGTCTTGATAATCTATATATCTACATTTATATTTGTATCTATAGATCCCTCTTTGTAATTTGTCTCTTATGATTTTAATTTTCAAGACAAATATTGTTATTTAAAGCTCCATTTTAAAAAATTAGGCAATGCTGGTTTCATGGATTTAATGTATTTTCTTATCTCTCTGAGCATATAAATTGGAAGTTTACACTCATAGATTTTTCCTTCTTTTCTTTCTGCCTGGTGTCAGTTTTCTTTATTCTTCTCTTTTCAGGTAGAGGCATCACTCAAATGTTTCAGAGTCTGGTCTCCTCTCACATTCCAAAGGGAGGAACAGAAGCTCCATGCACATGTGATGTTCTTGTGCATTAGTGACTTCCAGTGGGATGCTCCTGGAAGCATCAAGGTATTTTGTTAACCAAGGCTCCTCTTTTGGTATCTGTAAGACTCTGCTCCTATGGGCCAGCGTGACTCCTTCCAATCTCCTGTCAAAGGGCTAACATCATTCTACTCCCTAAATCCCAATAGTTACTAACTGCACCTCCCACTCTTCCCAAGCTGATCTTGGTGTTCTTGACTCCTAAGTTCCTCCGGTATAGCTCTTCCAAGGCTTAGCACACCTCCAGCCTCCTGTTAGGGAGGGGAGTGGGAATGCTGGTTGCTCTGGATGGAGTGGGGAATGCACTGTGTCTGACTGCTTCTCTCACAGAGTTTCAACCAATCCTTGACTTCTCAGCTTCAAGGATACCTTCCTTTTAAGACATCTATTGCTTTAAATTCCAGAGTGTTTACAGAATTCCTTAATAGAAATTGGTTGGCTTCTTGTTCTACTCAGCAACCTTATGGGCATTATATTTATCTGGCATGCAAAGTTAAAATTTAATTATCCATCTGTTTTCTAACATCTGAAGTTCTCTTGATATTCCTCTGTTTTTTTTTTTTCTTGCATACTTGGTCTTTGTTTTCATGAGTGTGTGTCTTTTAAAAAAATCTCATGACACTTATTTTACTGGGGTCTTGGATCAGAGCAGAGGAAACAACTGATGCCTATGGCCCACATTTTATAAGAATCTGACTCTTTCTTTCTTCCACTATTCTAACGCCAAAGCCAATATCTCCTTGTTTGAATTCGTGGCCCCCAAACTTCTTTCCAAGTGCAGGTAGGTGGCTCCCACTTCTGTTCCCTATTGGCTGTGCAGCAAAGAAACGTCTCATTATTCTGCACCGCCCCATCCTGCCATTCTGCATCCTACCCTTCCCTTTCCTCCTCCTGGCTCACAGTCTCCTTGGTGATTTTGGTCAGAGAAACTCCTTTCCCCCACGTCTTCAAGATTCTACTTAATGATCTTTTACATACACCCCCAGCTTCCTTCCTGGACCAAGCAGGAGACCTGTTTTAGACATATCTAGTTGGGCCGATTCTCCATCATCCCATAATTACAATGTCTGACATCCAATTTTTGGCTTCCTGCCTGATGCCTCAGCTTTTGAAATGAGAAAAAAAAATTTAAGCCTCATGACCGACTTCTCTTTGTATGTGAGGGTGGGTGGGGTGCGGGGGAGGTATCCAGCATGGATAAAAACAACATAATTTCATACCTTCTAAAAGGTAGACGCCACATCCTTCTGGCTCTTCATGGAATCATGCCTTAAACCATAGCTTTTCTAGACCTTCATTTTCCCAGTATCTACTCACACTGCCAGGTTCTCTTACTTCCACTTTTGCCTCACCATCTTGAATTGGAAGATGAAGTTCCATGTGTCTTTCATGTAAGCTAAAATCAACGGCCCCCACCCCTCTGCAAGTTTTAAACCTCCAATTCCCAGGAATTGATGGGACTTTTCGATTGTCAAGTACCTTGAAAGGGAAGGTGATCCTGGATTATCCAGGTAGACCCGATGTAATCGTAAGGGTACTTATAAGAGGGAGGCTGGTGGGTCAGAGATAAGAATAATGGAATTAAAATGCTGGAGTTATGTGATAAGAAGAGCCCACCATTCAACAAAGGCAGGTCGCCTCCTGAAGATGAAAGTCAAGAAAATATTCTCCCTTCAGAGCCTCCGGAAGGAACCAGCCCCGTCAAGGCCTTGATGTTAGCCCCATGGGACGCACTTTGGACTTCAGGTCTCCAGAACCGTAAGTCAATAAAGGAGTGCTGTTTGAAGACGGTGCTTGTGGTGATGCGTTAGTTATAGAACAGCAACTGGAAACTCATGGATCTCTGTGTGACTTTGGTTCTATCTGTCCACCCAGGTCATTCCTACCTGACTGGCTAGCTATCAGATCTTGGTATTTGGCAAATGAGGCCTGCACCCAGGGGAGGCAGTGCCCCATCCCAGTCACTGTTGAGAGCCACAGCCGAAGGGGCCCCAGCAAACTTCCAGCTGCCAGCAAACTTCCAGTGCCAGCTGACGATTGGCTCACAGTGGCCCCAGCAAACTTCTAGCTGCCAAATGATTGGCTCCTCTGCGGTGATGCTCATTGGGCTGTTTCCCCGCCCTTTCAGACCATGGAGCTGCTCACTGGGGGACTTTTTTGGCTCCACCCACATGACCCAGCCAATCGGTCTCAAGAGCAAGAGGAGTGGGGGAGGTTGAGAGGCTTGTGGGAAACCAGAAGTGGCAGTTGAGCTCTGAAGGTTTTTCCTGAGGAGCTGTGTGGTGCGGTGTGTGTGTTCTAAAAATAAAGTTCGTTTCTTTTGACAAGTGGCTCCTGAATTGTGCCCAGCCAGACTGTGGCAAGTCACAGTAGTCTCATTGTGTAAAGCAGTCACTGGAGTCCCTTCTTCCTTGCTAGGGATGACCCAGGGGCATGAAAGGTAAACCTGGCCAATGAGATCAGGAGCGAAGTCAGCTGGGGCTTCAGGGGGACTTTCCACAGCAGAAAAATATTCATGAGAAGAAGTTGACACCTGCCCCTTCTCCCTCAGACCTCCTCCTGTGTCGACCTTGCTCCAGCTCTTCTGAAATCTCCTACCTGGATCAGCTTCTGTGGCTGAGGCATTTCACCTGACTGATCCAGCCCTGTAAACAGAACTTGGACCCCATTCATTTACCAGATGCTTCTACACACACACACTTTTTAAAAAATATTTGATGACAGTTCTATAGGGTGGGGTTATTTTCACCATGTCATGGATAAAGAAACGGACTGTCAAAGGTGATGCATCCATATCCTGTGGTCAGCGGATAAGCCCAAATCAGTGGTATATATACACAGGATACAAATGCATGAGATTCTTTTCATCCACACTCAGTCTTTACTACTCTTGACTTTTCCGAACCTTGGCAGTTTTACTGCCACCAAAGCCCATTGCCTGACCTACCTTGGTTGTTGTTATGGACCGAATGTCTATGTCTCCTCCAAAATTCATGTTGGAATCTCATCCCCAATATGATGGCATTTTGGAGAAGGAGCCTTTAGGAGGTAATTAGGTCATGAGGATGGAGCTCTCTTCAAAGAGATGAAGTCAGAGAGCTAGCTCATTCCTCCGCCATGGGAAGATAGTGAAAGTCAGCAGTCTGCGACCCGGAAAAGAGTCCTTACCAGAACCCAACCATGATGCCCTGACCTTGGACTTCCAGTCTCCAGACACTGAAAATTAAGTTTTTGTTGTGTATACGTCACCCAGTCCCTGGTACTTTGTCATAACTGTTTGAAGAGAGCAGGACTGGTGAGGTCATGTCTTTACTTCTGGTCTGAACAATGGCATAGAACCCCATAGGATTCCCCACTAAGGGATTGCTTTTGAAATAGCCTCTGCACTGGGGGGAAACTGATGTTCTCATGGGTAGATCCGGGGTAATAAAGTACCCTGGATATGCAAAGAGACAGAATAAGTTCAAGTCACCTCCTCTGTGCCCTTGGACAAACTACGTCACTTTCCAAACAGCTATTTATTTCTGTTTGGTGTGGCTCCTCTGTTAGGAAATCTCATTACATGGGTGCTCAGGACTTGATGAGACAACTCACTCCATCACTGCAGCATCTGTACCCCCTCTTTCTCTTGTATTGACCTTGTTATCTTTGTTACATTTCCCTAACATCTGTCTCCCCATATGCTGTGAATTAATTATCTCTGCTCTAAGCTCCATACATGGTTGGAGCAGAAAGGAGAGGAATTTCTACCCAACTTCTTGAGTCTGCTGGATCCTGGGATTAGACTTTCTGCACCAACGTGTGCCCTTGGCTCACCACCTTGTGCCACAACCACCAGCAAGCCATGTGGCAAGAGAGACACACACAGCTTCCTAGGCTGCTTCCCCAGGAATCAAAGTCCTCACCATGGGCCAAGGAGCTCCATGAATCTTTCTAGTCACTCACTCACTCAGCAAATAGTTACCGGATAGATATTATGTACCAAGCAGCCTGCCAGGTCCTGTGCATACAAAGAAGAATTTGACATAAATCAGTCTCAAAATGTCCCAAGTCATTGCCTGGCTAGTGGAGGAAGAAGATCTGGAAAAGTCAGCAAGCACCATGTACATCATGATTGGCAGATGTGTCCCTGAGTGGTATCACTAACAGGAGAACCCAGTTGGGTTTTTTTATCTGGTGAGGTTATGGACTGCTTCCCAGAGGAGGTCAGGTCTAAGTTTTGAAGAATGAGAAGTGATTCACATGAATGTCCATTTGCTTCTACATTATTTCCAGGTCTTCTGATTATTTTATAAGGAATAATTACATATAAATGCTGAAGAAGCCTGTAAGGATGATAAAAAGCTAATCTCTTGATTTTGCAAATATGAAAACCGAGGCAGAAGGAAGATTATGAACTGGTTAAGCATATTGGTAGGAATATTTGGGCAAATACTACTTGAATGATTTTGGTCTTTCTAGCAAAAATGATGAGCCTTCCCCCCCCCCTCAGTTCACCAAATTGTTCTCCAAATTAGTTGCCCACTATGGACCCTGGATTATACGTAACATGCTATTTTTTTTAAGCATTGGTTTCAAGCTAGGCATGAGGCTTCTTTGAACTGGGAGAGTCGTGTTGAGCTTGGGCAAGGATTTCAAGGTCCCGTGGGGCAGGTGCACCTCTGCGGCATCTGAGGTCCAGCCTGAGCTCTCAGGAGCGCGAAGCACCCTGAGCCCATTCCTCTCCCTTCTGAACCATCTGGCCACATATGTCACACACGTTGGTCTCTAATGTGCTTCTATACCAGCTGTGCAAACATATCACTCTCAAAACTTGGTGGCTTAAAGTAAAAAATGTGTTATTTCATAGTGTCTTGCCAGTGAAGAATCCAGGCATGGTTTGGCAGGTTCTCAGCCTCTTGGATCTCACACAGTACATAGGGTGACAACTAGGACTGTGGTCATCACAAGTCACGTGGTTGTTGGAAGGATTCAGTTCCTCCTTGGCTGAAGCCCTTCCTCAGTTCTTATCATATGGACCTCTCCATTAAGTCATAGTGTGATGCCTTTTTACCAGTTATCAGAGAGCAAGAAAAATGGTAAGAAAAAACAAAAACAAATTGATTGTCTTGTATAATATTGAAGCCAAGCCATGAAGCCAAATCCATGAGCACCAGTGTGGTGGCATGGTTGGCTGAAGCCCGGGAGGCCAGCCTAGGTGATGTGCATGGGCCACAGCCACATGGAGCCTGCCATGTAATGTGGGCCTGAGGCACAGCCAGCCAGGGCCAAGGCAAGACAGGGTCAAGGCGACTTAGGTCACCCAACCTGTCACCTTTCCTGCCAGTGGCTCTGCCTGCCTGATGAGCATTGGAAAAAATGGAAATGGGGGCAGGAATGAATGGAGATTGCATGAAAGTTACTTACGGGCTGAACAGTAACCTTGATATTTTCCAAGATGTGATTATCATACATTTGCACCAATAGTGTGGCTACTTTTCTGAAAACTGATCAGCATAAATTTGGACCAATATCCATTGACCCAAGAGCTATATAAATCCCCAGACTAGCATACTGAGGCAGCAACCTTTGCAGGGTCTCCCGATTGCCCTACCTCTATTCTTCACAATTGAATACACCCTCCTTCTTTCACTCTTACCTTCCATGTCCACAGATTTCATTCTTCAGATTTGTGAGACAAGAACCCAGAAAGAAATTGGCAGTGAGCTTCTGGGATCTGCTGCCACACTGGCAGGCATAGCCCATCTTTGAGAGCTACAACATGCCTCTGGATACTAGTAGAGAAGAATCCGGCTTTGCCTGCTGTGACCCTCGGAGTTGATGCCAAAGGCCTGCAGCTTACACAGACCCCTCCCATCAGCAGAAGCAAAGGAACTGTGGTTCCGATATGATTTGAAAGTGACACCCCATCGAGTTTGCTGAACTAGCTAGGAGCGGGTCACGAGGTCCAGGCCACATGAGATGGGAGGGGACTGCATGGCGCTGTGAATACCAGGAGGCTGGTCGCTGGGGACCACCTTGGAAGGCGGCTCTGTCAGTTTCCCAGTTTCAGCAGGTCCATGCTCTCTCTGCAAGCTCCCAGGTAGGATGCTTCTTGGGTTCTTCTTACCATCTGGTGACTCCCAGCAACCCCTGGCATTTCTGAGCTTGCAGTGACAGGGGTCCAAGCTCTCCATCACCACCACACGGTCTTCCCCTCCTCTGAGTCCATCTTCACATGACATTCTCCTTGGTGTGTGTGTCTCTGTCCAAATTTCTCTCCTCTCATCAGGACACTGGTAACAATGGATTTAGGACCTACCCTGGTCCTGTTTGATTCCTTATCTGATCACACCTGCAGACACTATTTCCAAATAGGTCCACTTGCCACAGGTTCCAGGTAGACATGGATTCAGGTATGGGGAGGACACTCTCTAACCTAGGACAGCTGCCTAACACAGCTTCTCATTCTCTTCCTTCCATTCCCTGGCTCTGGACGTATTTGTACTCCCCTTTTGACCCTTATTGTTCCTAAGCCCGAAGTTGGCACCAGAAGGATCTGGTTACTTGCTCCCTGGTGCCTCTAAGTAGACCAGCTACAGGAGCATCCTCACCTCAAAACTTGATCAAGGGATTATTAGGAGCAAAGCACTTTATACTTTGGTCCTCTGTGATCCCTTGAGATCTGCACAATATTTCTGGACAATATTTCTCCCAAACAAGACTTTGGGAGATTTGGTAACTAAGGTGGAGACATCCAAGCAAATCAGTTATGTCTTTTTATTTTTTTGGTTTTTTTGTTTGTTTGTTTTAATCTTAAAGTCAGTTATTCACCATTCCTTTTCTCCTTAAATATATCTGAACCAAGGACACATTCCCTGAAAACAGTTATGTCTCACTTACGCAGTGGTTCTCATTGGGTGGGGGACCCACATCTTCCTAGAGGGGAGAAGTGCCTGCTCTACAAAATATGTACAAATTTCTGGGTGGGTGACGTATTTGAATGTAATTTTTCCATGGGCTCCTTCACCCCTCCTCCCACCCGAGGATGTCTGGAAATATCTTCAACAATTTTAAACGGACTCTCTCACTCAATTCCCAATTCACAGCAGTGCCATCTCTACCTACACACTTAATACATACTTAATTCACCCTGGAGAAACTTAGGTAAATGCATGCAATAAAGCGTCTAAAAGGATTTCATTGCAAGTGTTCATTGCGTATAATGACAAAATTTGGAAGCAATGCAAATGCCTTTCAGTAGGAGAACCGATAAGTAAATGGTGGCATATATTCCTAAAGTGGAATATTATACACCAATTAAAGAGACCAGATCTATGTGAATGTATAGAACTGGATCTTGAAAACAAAATCAAGTGAAAAATAAAGCAAATTGCAAACCATCACAACCTGAATGATGCTATTTATGTTAAATAAAAACACACAAAACAAGGCTATGTTATGTTTATGGATGTGGATATGTGCAGTAGAAGTTAAAAACCCATGAACAGGAAGGAAACTGACCAAATTCATGAGTTTTGATGAACTCGAGACACAGAGGGAGAATAAGACTGAAGAGGAAATCAAGGAGGATTTCAACTTTATCAGTACTATCCTATTTCTTTTTCACATATTTTTAAAGAATCTTTTAAAAAAGCAAACAAATATTGTTATTTCAGTAGTATTTGTTATATAATTTTGGTAAGTTTCTGACTTTTGGAGGGGTACTGGGGATTGAACTCAGGGGCACTCGACCACTGAGCCCCATCCCCATCCCTATTCTGTATTTTATTTAGAGACAGGGTTTCACTGAGTTGCTTAGCACCTCACTTTAGTTGAGGCTGGTTTTGAACTCACGATCCTCCTGCCTCAGCCTCCCCAGCCGCTGGGATTACAGGCATGTGCCACCTTTTCAACTTTCAATAATAAGAAAGAATGAAGAAAATGTCCTAATAGGAAGACTAAATCTCTGTGGGAATGCAGCCCTCTGGGGTTGTGTAGGGCATGACCTGCATGGGCCCAAGCAGGGCTGTTTCCCTGGCCAGAGAGACAGGGAGAAAGAGGCCAGAGAGCTGATGAGCAACACTCATGTCCTGGGTTGCAACTAAGCTACGGAGCCCTAGAGATTTTCATTGTTAGGCTGCTCACTAAATTTCTTGTAGGGTGTTGGAACTGCAGAAAACCCTAAGTCCTGGAGCAGGAGGGACAGAGTGCTCTCAATTCCTGGCATCTTTCTTACACTGGTTCACGTGAAGCCTGCCCCTGTTCAGTCACTGGTGCTGGATTTCTGTCGGCCATTGCTGCACCCTTCAGTGGCTTCCTCCCGTTCCTTTCCGTAGCTGGCTCTAGTGCACATTGCTTCACTGCAATTGAAACAGCCACGTCCCATACAAGACCCTGTCCTTATGGGGCAGCATCAGAAGAAGAGCCCAAACGGTTCCTAACGTTATGGAGGCATCTTCCAGACACGGAAACAGAACAACTCAGAGGGCCTAGAATGCACCATGTCCCATGGACTCTTCTGCAGCCCCGATTGATCCTCTGTTCCCCTCCTTGATTGCAGGAGCCAAGAACTCAGAATCATGATTGCCAGGGTTTAGATGGGAGGTGTCCCCCAAAAGCTCCATGCCTGAGACAATGCAAGGAAGTTTAGAGGTGAAATGATTGGGTTCTGGGAGCCTGAACCTAATCACTGAATGAATCTCCTATAAGGATCAACTGGGTGGTGACTGTATAGGGTGTGACTGGAGGGGGTGAGCCACTGGGGGCATACCTTTAGGGTATCTATTTTTCGGTTGGTGATGGGAAGTCACTTCCCTGATTCCCGGTACCACGTCCTGAGGTGCTTTCCTCCACCACCCTCTTCTGCCCTGAGGTTCTGCCTCACCTAAGGCCTAGGGCAATGGAGCCAGCTGTCTATGGACTGAGACCTCTGGAACCATGAGCCCCAAATAACTTTTTCCTTCTCTAAAAGAGTTCTTGTCAGGTCTTTTGGTCACAGCAGTGAAAGTGCCGACTCACACAATGATTAACACCTCTTTATCTTTTACTATCTACAAATAATCAACTGATCATCAGGAACTCCCTGATCCGTCTCCTAAACACCTGTGAAAGTCATCCATGTATCTCCGTCTCAACAGCCACCATCAGAGTCCAGGCCTCAATGACTTATTTAGCTGGTAGTAACAGACTTCTGACCGATTCTTCCTGACATACCACTGCTTTTAATCCATTATCTCCTTAACAGAAGAATATTTCACAATCAAATCTGATCATGTCCCTCCTCAGACTTCCAGAGACTTCTTATTCCTTTAGGATGAAAACTAAACTCTTGAGTGGCTTTGCAAAGCCCTTCTGATACAGCCTTTAGCCACTTGTCCACCTCTTCCCCGTATTTCAGCCACACTGCGATTGATACACCTAGTTTGAAGGATCTACAAGGCAAAGGACATCTCTGAAGCCCTGATCCCTCGCTGTGACATCAGGTGCTGGAGAACTGGATCCTGGTGCCTTTCTAAACATGGGCTTTAATCACCTGTCCTTGAACTTGGAATGTTCTTACTGACATCAGCTCTCCATCTTTGCCATCCTTCAAGGTCTGGTTCTCATGCCACCTTCTGGGGGCTTCCATAAATGCATCTCCTGCCCCAACACACACACACACACACACACACACACACACACACACACACACACTCAGAGTCATCCTCTATTTTCAAATGTCATTTGATTGATTCTTCTCTAAAAGTCCTCTGTCTCGTTCCTTCTAGGGCTATCAGGATAGGAAGGGAGTCTTCTCGGAATCTCTAATCTAACCAAGTGCTTCCATACAGTAGGTGTTTCCTAAAGAGGAGCTGAGTTCAATAGCATAGAGGGCCTGGAGATGGTTCTCAGGTGTGAATGGAAGACGGAAGACGCTGGGCTCTCCAGCATCTCTAAAGAAGCTCCGTGGCTCACCTTTAAATTCCTCTAAGCTGGAAAACCTCTGCCAGACATTTCCCTTGAATCATTTGGACAGATGCACTAATAATGATGATTTAAAGTGAGACTTTGGGGTCAGCACCTCATTCACACTCCAAGAAATGTGTATTCAGAAGCACACAAAAGGGGCATAATTACATTTCAGGAAAACATGTTAATTTGATGCAATGCATTACCGCTCTGACAGCTCTCAGCCCTTGTAACAAATGGCTGTAAAAATGAATGTTATGGGGGAAAAATACACTTTTCATCCCCCTCAAAATATAGGTAGTAAGCAAATTCAAATAGAATGGGGGTCTGCTGCTGAGAAACACAAGACCAGAATGGTTAAGGTGGTTAGCCCACAGGGGCTTGGCAAATGTGCAGCTGCAGTTGACATTTCCAACACAGAGGTGCCTGGGCCTCTCTGAGAGGCTTCCCCACCCACCAAGAGCATTGAAAGTCCAAATCAAAGTGGGAGCAAGTGGAGCAAGTGATATACTGGCTCTCTACTCTGGGAAACCCAACTGCCCTGTATCCAGGATGGACCTAAGTTGCTCTAATTGGATTCCTGGGGTTTTCAAGGCTGCTGTTCTTCCAAGATCCATTTATAGAGTCATGAAATGCAGCTTCTAACCTCAACTACAGGAGAAGAGCTGCCCAGCCTAAGTCTCAGAAGACCCAATGGTTCTCTCTGTGCTCATAAAGAGAGCTTCTCTACGTCCTAGACGATTACTCCCTGCAATGGAGTTGTATTGGTTTTACGTTACTATAATAAAATACCTGAAGCTGGGTAGTTGGTAAAGAAGAGAAGCTTGCAGTTTTGGAGGTCCAGGATTGGGAGGCCCTATCAGTTCAGTCTCTGATGAGGACCCTCTTGACTGGGTCACCACATGGTGGATGGCATCACTAGGGGACTTCAGGGCAAAGAGAAAGATCACATCCTAAGACAGGAAGCCTGAGGGTGGGGAGAGGTCAGTTGTCTTTTCTATCACAAGCCTCTCTTGAGAATTAACCAGATTCAGCTGACTGCTGTCTGTCATCAGAGGAGTCAGCAAGCGCCAGGAGCAGGGATGCCCAGGGTCCCATGGGAACCACACCAGTACCTTCCAAGAGTGATGCTCCCCAATGACCCAATCCCCTTCCACTAGGCTCCACCCGTTGAAGACGCCACCACTTCTCATCCCATCCTACCGGGCACCAGGCTTCCAACTCATGAGTCCTTGAAGGACACCTCAAGCCACTCCTCCAACCTCAAGAGGTTGCTGTGAGAACTAAATGGAGGTAATGGATATAAAATGCTCAGCTCAGTGAAGGCACTTAGTACGTGGTAGCTCTTCTCTGGTTATTGTATTATCCTCTTATTATTATTTATTACTGTAGTGAGTAAGCCAATTAAAAATGATTATCAAAGGGAGCGATACAAACTTTATGAAACCATCCCAAGGCATGGCAAAGCTGTTTCTACCATTTCAAGAGGGGCATCTATCTATGGAAAGAGTAAATTTTTCTTTTTTTCT
Source organism: Ictidomys tridecemlineatus (assembly GCF_052094955.1). Taxonomy (NCBI): domain Eukaryota; kingdom Metazoa; phylum Chordata; class Mammalia; order Rodentia; family Sciuridae; genus Ictidomys; species Ictidomys tridecemlineatus. The sequence goes on from NW_027521443.1 coordinate 267,153, forward strand.
TTGCACATTCTCAGGGCTCTTAGGCGGAGAGTGGAAGGGGTCTGGGAAAAGCCCCGAAATGGAATCAGCTCCCTCACCTGCGAGGTCTCAAGATGACCGAGAAGTCTGAGAGGATGCCCCTGTGGTAAAGGCCTCCTCCTCCACCCCAACATATCAGGGTGGGTACAAGCTCCTATTCTACTTCCCGCATGGTGTAGGGCAAAAACTGGGTGGCTTAGCTTAACCAGCAGGAAATGTCCTTGTGGGTAGAATTCTGTACTATCGCTCAGCTTCCTGACATGATCCTGCAGAGACACAGGACTCATGTCTATCCAGAGGAGGAGGGAAATGGGGGTAGAGGGAGATGGGGGGTAGAGGAAGTGAAGGGAGAACCCTGGGACCTACCTGGCAAATGTAGCAGCTGAGGCTCCGTCTCACCTTCTCTTCCTGCCTTGTGGGAGTATCTGGTGACCCAAGCAAGATTCAGCTGACTGCTGTCTGTCATCAGAGGAGTCAGCAAGCGCCAGGAGCAGGGGTGCCCAGGCATGCCACCTGTGGCCCTGACCTCCATCATTGAGGTCTGGATCATCATAGAAACCTAGTAGGTCACCTTTATCTGGCAGTGGTACAAGGGCAAGGCTGTCAGAGTCACCCTGGTGGGGACTTTGTAGATCACCAGTACCAGAGCACACAGGCAGCTCAGCAGCCCTGGGGGCACATTGGTGCCTAGAGGTGCACCAGTGAGAACTGATGAACCTTCCTGCCCTTGCACTGTGGGAGGGAAAGACAGGGTGACGGGCTAGATCATGTGCCTTCACTTTGCAATTGAAGTATTAGGATCCCATTTTACAGGTTGAAGTTGGCATGGATCAGGGAACAGTGAAAGATAGACCACGGAGGGCTTGGTCACCAGGACCACAGAAGAGAGCTGGTAAGCCAGGACCCAAGAGGCTAGGAAGGGATTTCAGCTCTGCCTGGCATCGTGTCCCAGGCAACGCAGCCAGTTTCAATCCCCGACTCAGAGCCCACACCCAGGGTGCACGGGCTCCTTCCCGCAGATCAGAAGAAAGTGCCCCTCTCAAGATGCTTACTTTGCATCTGTCAGAAACTTGTCATAACATAACTGATTTTGTTAGAACCAGACATTTTACTGCCACCTGCTAGAAAAACAGTCATAATAAATGCATATGTCTCAGATGTCAGCAAAGTGACAGATGGCCCATTGCCAGTGTACAGACCACAGTCTGGTGCGAAGCCTTCAGTAAACACTTTGAAGCTGGATGTAGTTGGGGGCTGCAGTAAGTCAGAGTCTTGCCTTGGGCATGGTGGAGGGCAGGAGAATCAGCTCCCCAAATAAGCTCAGGGCTTGGGAGGGACCAGAGGAGCTTCAGGTCTGTTGCTCTTTCTAGTTCAAACTTCAAACTCACCCCCTTCAAAGGAATTCTGCTGCACAGCTAAAAGGAATGCATATTATCCAGTTAGGCCAAGGGAGATGGTTAGAAAGAGAAGAGTTGCCCAGCCTAGTTTGTATTGTTCTGTAAAGAATCAAAAGAAAGTAAGTGGTGTCTCCAGGAACAGCAGTAATAAAGCAGTCAGCTTTGAGTTTCCTTTGATGCCAATCAACATCGTTACAAAACAACAATACATTTCTCTCTCTCTCTCTCTCTCTCTCTCTCTCTCTCTCTCTCTCCCCCCCCCCCTCTCTCTCTCTCTCTCTCTCTCTCTCTCTCCAGTTTCCAAAAGCTTTAATATTCATCAGATCATTTTATTCACCCAATACTTCCCCTGTGAAAGGCAGAGTGGCTACGATCCTCATTTTGCAAATGAAGAAATTGCAAGACAAAGTTTTAGGTGACTTAATGTCACGTGTTTACTTAGGGATTCATGAACACTCAGCTTGATTCATGGACGACAGTGTTGGGTCCTGAGACCTTGAGCAATGTGACATGCCAGGAGTGCTCAAGAGTGGCCATGTGAATGACAAAAGTGAAGAAACATAAATGAATGGGCAGCCTGGTTAAATTATAGGATGGAGGAAGTGCCCCAATTAACCAGCTTGACCTCCTTTGGGATAACTTGAGTGGCGGGTGGGGGTGGTCCCAGGGCTTCAGTAAATAGCCAACAGAATCCAATACTGGAACGATGCCCATGACTCCAGCTGGATGTAAGTGGGGAGAGGGGATCACAGGGCGATACCCGTGATGGCTTCCGGGTGTGTCTCTCAGCATGCAGTCAGAGGGCAGGTGCTTTACAGTCAATCAAGGTCTGGTGCAGTCCACGGTGAGAACTTGGCCATCTACTTCATCTCTCTGGGTCTTACTTGGCCCAGCTGTTCAATGGGGGCACATACCATCTACTTTAGTAATTAATGTAGAACTCCATGGTCACTGTCTGGAAAATAACAAAAAATGCAGCAAAGCAAACCTTCAATGCTATTCTTCTAATCCTCAGAACATGGTCAAGGGCATTATTCAAGATGACCATTTCTCAACAGAGGACGACATTGGTCCCATTGTGCTGCCTGGGATTTAGAAGGAGAGGAGAGTCAAGAACTGGCTATCCAACCTGCTGCCTGCCAAGTTCCATCCCTTGGCTTTCTATTCATTCATTCGTTTGAGTCTTTGGTGTTCATTCAAGCTTTCACTCACTGCGGCAGACCTTAATGGTATTCCTCAGAAGTTTCTATTCTTCCCTCTTTCTGGGCACACATCCCTTTGAAGTTGGGCATCACCATCTACTTTGCTTTCAGCAACAAAACATGAGCAGTGGTGATGCTTGTGACTTTGAGGAACATAATTTAATGGTCACTGCTCTTTTCTCTGGGCTCTCTCGCCCTCACCATAGCTAATGTCAGAGTCGGTTTGAGAAGGTGGCATCATAAGATAATGGCTCCTCTATCAACCAGAGTCCCTGGGTAACATGTATGAAAAGAACGGCCCCTCTGGCCAACGTTAGTCATGGCATGAGTGAGAAATAAAACTTTTGAGGCTTCCTACCCTGATATTTGGGGGGTTTTGGTTCCTACATCATACTAATACTTATCTGACTGATACAGTCAATCCATTTTTATTCACTTTATCAGATATTTTTAAGACTTCATAAAAGTTGCTGGGGGTGTAGCCTACCATGTGTTAGGTCCTGAGTTCAATCATCAGTACTGAAAAAAAATTAAAAAAAAATAAAAAAATCCTGGCACTTGGTAGGTGTTGGAGACCCATAGGGAATAGAACAGACCCAGTTCCTGCTCATACAGAGATAAGTCAAGTGGAGGAACACCAACAAACAAAATATGGACCTCAGGGGACACCTATTATAAGGACATATAAGAGGCTTGGGATAGCTTTGGGGAACCCGTGGTTAGAGAAAGTCTTCTGAGAAAATGAGATTTGATCAGAGACCTGGATAAAGTGAGGGAGTGAGCCATCCAGATATCTGGGGAGGGAACATTCTGGAAAAGAAGAAGAGTGAGCACAGAGGGGTCAGATGAGGTCAGAGCATGTCATGTATGGCAGGAGCAGCATGAAGACTAGTGCAGCTGGGTCATAGTAAGTGACTGAGAAAGCAGGAGGTCACATCAAAAGTCACACAGGCCTGGAGGAGATGTGTGTGATCACACCTGCAAAGAACTCATGCCCTGAATACATACATGTATATACATATATATAAATTCCTAAAAATCCATAATAAAGAGATTACCTAACTTTTAGAAACAGGTAAAACATATGAATAGGCAATGTTCAACTTTATTATTTCTCAAGAAAATGAAAATTTGAGCCAAAACGAGATACACTCCAACAATGACTAAAAACACCTTGAAAAATATCAAGTATTTGCAAGAATAGGAAGCAAACAAAACTCTCATCTTTGGCCGGTAGGAGTATAAAACCACACTGAAAATCTATTTGGCAATGCTAATAAAAGTAAACATATCCTATGAACCAAAAATTCCATTCCTAGGTATATCCCAGGGGAAATGAGCAGAAAAATGCATAGACCCCCAAACCGAAAGCAAAGACAAATGCCCATCCACAGCCAAATACGTAAATCAATAGTGGTTCATTCATAAGATAGAGTATCTCTCAGCTATGGAAAAGAACAAAATGCTGATACCAGAAGGTGAATCTCAAAAATTATTTTGAATGAAAGAATCCAGACACAAAACTGCCCGTACCCTGGATTCCACTTAAATGAAGGATAAGGCCAGACAGAGTGGATCCTGGGTGGTGAAGGCCAGGCTAGTCGGTCCCCCATGGTGGAGGTGGGCATTAACAGAGAGGGACATAAGAGATCTTTCTGAGCAATAGAAATACTCGGCATCTTGGACCGTGTGGTGGTCACCTGGCTACGTACCCGGGCAAAATCCCACTGAGCCATACACTCGGAATTGTGCATGTTAGTGCTTGTGGACTGTGACTCAGTGGAGAGAACCACCAAGAGGGTACGTGCCATCTGCCAGGCAGAAGAGAGCTGGATCTGGTGGGAGCTTGTGGCCATATGGAGACTTAGGATTTCTTTCTGAGAGAGGCAAGAAGCCTCTGGAAGTTTCTGGGCAGGCCAGAGACGTGGTCAGTCTTATGTCGGGAAGGGATGGTTCTGTGGGCTGAGCAAGACAGAGGTGGGATCCAGGTGGGCTGGGTGAAGGGTCAAGAAAGAGGAGCTGGGAGAACTGAAGGTGACCCCGTCATGGGAGGGTGAAGGAGCAGGGCTGGGGTCCTGTGTGAATGCTGCAAGTGGGGAAGGCAGAGCGCGGTGGAGAGTGGACGGGAGTCTCAGGGCAGAATCCAACACCTCCTGGCTGTGCGTCTGGCAGAATATGGCTGCCAAGTACCTGGGATGGGAGGACCAGAACAGGAGCAGTTTGAGAGATGAGGGGAAGCAAGAACTTTATTTTTAACCTGGTAAGTGTGAAATGCCTATTAGACACCAATGAAATATTAAAAAGGCTATTGCCTAATTGAGTTAGGATTAATAAATATCATATCCATATCCACCAACTTGAACGCGTGCACACACCCACCCACACATCCACACAGGTGCTCACGTACACATTAGCTTAAATAAAATATCTCTTACCTTTCCTTTTCTTCTTAGAAAGGAAAGAAACAAATATTTTTTTTCTTATTTTTTTAAATTTTTGATAGACACATAAAAATTGGATAGATTTTTGAGGTGCAGTGTAACATTTCAGTATGTATGCAATGTGCAAGGATCAGATGAGGGTGATTGGCAGATCATCTCAGACATTGATCATTTCTTCGTGTTGAGAACATTCAGAATGCTCTCTACAAGCTCTCTCAAAATTCACGATTAATTGTCCTCAGCCACAGTTACCCTACTAAGCTATAGAACATTACAAGTCATCCAGCTGCACCCCGTGGGGAAGACAGATCCTGAAGTTGCCTTTAATCTGCTCCAGCCATAATGGTCTTCTTAACACTTATTGGACTCAACATGCACGCTGCTTCTCTGAAAAACCGCTGAGATGAGAAAGGCAAGTTGGTCTCCCGAGCTTGTCACCACACCCTCCCTGGATCCTCATGGGCCCCCATGTCCCTGGGCTTGGCACAATGTGAGGCCTTCCTCCTGGGTGCCCTCTGCTTTCTGCTCTCCTTAATGGAGCTCTGTTCCCTGCAGTCTCTCTCTCTGGGGAATGGGGGGAGGGCGGGGAACGCTGACCAGCAGGTGCTACAACTGTCAGAACAAATAGCCTCTGTGTCCTTTTTTGAGTAAACACACCATTAGGGAGCTGTACAGGATACGCGGAGGAGTAGGGGACATGTCATTTTGGTAAGGGCCTCAATTAAAAGGAAGAAAAACCATAGTGACAACATTAAACATGCAGGTCACAGGCTCATTAGGAGGTTTCATTCAGGGCATTAAAGTCAGACAGGCCTGATTTTCCAGCCCAGCTCTGCTCCTTGCTAGCTGGTGGGATCTTCCAGACCTGGTTTCTGCACTTTTAAATTGACCCATAGATAGGGTCATATCATAGTCAAAATCAGATGAGTTACAGAGGGACCCTTCCGTGAAGCGTGGGCTATGGTGAACACTGAGAATGCTGTGTCTTGTTTCCCTCTTCTCACCCCAACCCAGGTTTCCTCAGCATGTGCACCCAATTGCATTGTACTAATATTAAGAGATAACTTTTTTTGTTGTTTTTACTTTTCTTTCTTAACTCAGGAAGCTGGCAACATCAACCCACTCCAAGATTTCCCTGAGATTTCAAGGTGTCTTGCCCAAGGTTCACAGGCAGCCCAGGGGCGTGCTCTGGCCCTGCAATGCCCTCAGGGTGCCACTTGAGGGCAGCACTTCACCAGTGTTGCAGCTTTCTGGTGCAGGAGCAAGCTCAAGGACATGCCAAGGTGCGTTCTCCTAGGAGCCCCAAACTGGGGCACCTTGCCATGCTACAGGGCTGTGAGCAAGCACTCCCTGAGCTTCCTCGCTCAATGCTTGTACCCTTGTATGGTTCCTTGGCAGCTGAAAGTGAACTGACCCTGTGACTTGCTTAACCTACAGGAGGTAGGTAGAGGTGGTGCCGCTTCTGAGCCTGCCATTTGCATTTTGTGCTTTCAAGAATCCTGAACCACCATGTAGGAAATAACCAAGACTTCCAGAGAGACCACAGAAAAGGCTACCTAGAAAGTCCATGTAGAAAGTTTGTAAAGCTGCAGAGAGGGAAATTAGAAGGGAAGTGTGGGGGGGGGGTCCACTGTTCTAGCATCCTAATTGCCCTCTGACCACAGCTGCATGAGAGACCCAAGCAGAGCCAGAAGAAGAACTACCCAACTGAACCCAGTCAATTCATAGAACTGTGAGGGATAATAAAAAGGTGGTTGTTTTGATGCAACAATGAGGACAGCTGCAGGTGGCTTGTGTTCCCTTGCAGGTACAGTTTGCCAGCATCTCTTCAGCTCATGAATGGCAGGGAGGAAGTCCCCCCTCTCCAAAAGCACCATTGCTAAGCAGCCTCCTCAGCTGCAGCCTGTGGACCTCCCTCCTGTTGAGAGCCACAGCCGAAGGGACCCCAGCAAACTTCCAGCTGATTGGCTCACCGTGCCCCAGCAAACTTCCAGCTGCCAGCTGATTGGCTCCTCTGTAGTGATGCTCATTGGGCTGTTTCCCTGCCCTTTCAGACCACAGAGCTGCTCATTGGGGGACTCTTTTGGCTCCGCCCATGCAACCCAGCCAATCGGCCTCAAGAGCAGGAGGGTGGGGGGTTGAGAGGCTTGTGAGAAGCCAGTGGTGGCAGCTGGGCTTTGAGGGAATTCCTGAAGAGCTCATGTGGTGCAGAGTGTATGTTTTAAAAATAAAGTTTGTTTCTGCTTGATAAGTGGCTCATGAATTGTGCCCAGCCAGACTGTGGCACCCTCTCTCCATTGTGGCAAGAATTTACTGACTAGGGAGAAGGAAGAAGTTCATTCTGAGACACTATAAATGGTCCTCGTTTCTTCTTCCCCTCGAGATTGCCTTCAAAAGGTCTGGCTCCTTTTCTCCTTCAGCTGTAAAACCCTCCGACACCAGGTAACACCTGCAATCTGGCCTGACAGTTCTGTAGGGATTCCTGAGCCAACCACAAGCTGGGACTCCTGGCTCTGTAATGATTAAATGAGAGAAATCCAAGTGCAAAGTCATTTGTTAGTTGTTAAAATTACTTGGAAAGGTGGAATCTCCTTAGGAGCTGATTATAGAAGATCACTTCAGGGCAGAAGGGAAGCTGAGGGACACCTGGTCTGTGACCATCTCCACATGCACTGATAATTTTTCAGTAGAATAAGTAAATAATACATCTTGCTTGCCTACTGCTACTAATTGAAAAATTGCTCTGACTCATGAATGCAAATTTATTTTAAAAACTGCTGAATCTTCTAGGAGCTTTTTGTCATTATATATTCTCTCAATGAATACCAAAATCAACTAGAGAGGTGAATACATAACAAAGGTGAGCCTTTAAGATACTTTGCTCTCATAAACAGGTCTCTTACTCAAAAAATAGTAGAAACCCTTGAACTGGTCAATTTTATTAATAGAGAAGGTACAGCTGAGCTAAAGGGAGATGGCTTAGAAGTGGTTGGCGAATTTCCTGGAGAGTCCCAAATTCAGTTTCTCAGTCTTGAAGAGGACAACATGGGAAATCCACATCTGTGTGGGGCACCAAATGTGCTTTTAAACTCTTATTGGCAAAACAATATTTGTAGCCAGAAATAGTGGCACATCACTAACCCTAGGACTCCAGAGGTTGAAGCAGGAAGAATCTCAAGTTTTAGGCTATCTTCTGCAATTTAAAAATTGGACCCCATCTCAAAATAAAAATAAAGAGGGCCAGGAATAGGGCTCAGTGGTTAAGTACCCTCTTGGTTCAATCCCCAGTACTAGAAAATAAAATAAATTAAAATTAAAATAAATAGTACATTATCATGACCTGAAATGGGCATAAATCGTTTGACTTTTTTTATGCTAAATTTAAAGTGGCCCTTTGATGTGAGCTTCCTCAGCTCTGGAGGATGGAATTTCTTCAAGATAAGGCACCTGTCAGTAGTCTGTGGGTGAGCCAGACTTTATTCCTATCTCCCAGGCATCAGCAAATATTTATGGAACATGAAGAAGTTCGGGAAATGCCACTCCAAAATACCACACTTTGGTGAGCCAATGACTTTGAACTGAGGATACCATGGGAACAGTTATGGAACATGAAGAAGTTCAGGAAATGCCACTCCAAAATACGACACTTTGGTGCACCAATGACTTTGAACTGAGGGTACCATGGGAACGGTGGATGCGGTACTGGCTTTCTCTGAGCTCCCCTGATGTACCTGAGGACAGATTCTTCAAAGGGAACTCGATTGTCACAAATCTGCACCGAAGGAATCACATCAACCAAAGCAGAGACTGGAGGTGTCTCTCAGCGTAGTCACCTATTCCTTGGAGGCTGTCACCTGTTCCTCGGAGCCTGACAACTTCTACTACCTGGGTGACTTTTCTTCTGCAAGTTTACTTCCCCTCTGCTTGGTAACTTGGGTTCCCACTGTCCCCTCTCCAGAGCCCCGCGTGGCTGTTCCTTGCAGTAGCTCAGAAGCTATCTCAGCCTCAGTTACCCTTCCTCAACTCACCTATTTTGTGGGACCCCATGGTTGACATGCATAATTAAAATGATGTTTTCTCCTGTGACTCTGCAATGGGTCATTTTAATTCGTAGCCCAGCCAAATAACAAGAAGGGCAGAATGAAGCTGTTTCTTGCTCCCCTACAAGTATCTGTGTTCTTCAGGCACCTTGGGGTTTGAAGTCTTTGCCCTCCAAAGGCTAGTTAGGGAGAAGGTAAGCAAACCGAATATTAAAACATAACAAGGGAGGCGTATGGGAGAAGGAGCATGGGGCTGTGCTAGTCCTCTCCAGGATCCCCTGAGGTCCCTGTTGCCCTCTGGAATGTCTTTCCTTCTGCAGGCTTTGCCTGGCTCACACCTGCACCTCCCTCGGAAGACACACAAAGTTCCTGGGAGATTGTGGAGTCCCAGGGGCTTACTTCCAGATGGGACAAATCCTGCCGTGTAAACAATACCCCAGAGCTCCCCATGGCATCAGGCTGAGATGGGACTCCCTTCACCTAAAAATGACATTCTGCTTTGACGCTCCTCCTTCCTCATGTTACTCTTTTAAGGGTTAACCTCTGTGACCTTGCTTTAACAGCAAAGGAGAAGCACCGTTTGTGGAAGGCCAGCTCCCTTGTACCAGGTAGCATGCAGTTAGGGACCACATCTTTGCCTCCCTCACAGTTATTTATGGGCCTGACCTTGCCTTAGAGAACTGATCACAGAAGGAAATTGGTTTTCTCTGGGTGTACATATGATTTAAAATTTGGACCCACAGGTGGTGATGGGGTCTGTGTGACAGTACAGGGACCGTCTAGCTGTTGAGGAGGGTCCAGGGCCCTAGGGAACATCTCCAAAGTGAGTCAGGGGAGAGTGAGTTATATCTGTGGAGCTGTGAGTTAGGGAGGGAATGTGTCTTGGGGGCAGATCCTGTTGAGTTGAAAGGCTCAGGAAGAGTCGTCTTGAAGCCTCCAGGGTCTATACCCAAGGGATCATCATCTACAAAGGAGCAGCACAGGGCAGGCCATGAGGGCCCCAGAACTGCTCAGGGCCCCAGATGCAGAATTCCTAACAGCAGGTGCAATTCTGGGCTTGAAAGCTCTCAGTCTTTGCTGGGCCCTCCCCCCATCCCCAACAATATCATCACTGAGCAAATTCAACTTTATTCACCTAACTCCAGAGAAGTGGAAAAGAAAAAAAATTACCCATTATTGGATAGGTGGGTACTATATTGCTGGTGAGATTCTAGGCTTCTCTAAACAGCTCATGTGAGAGGTAGTGCAGGGTAAGAGTTACACCCACAGACTCCAGAAGTTTGGTTGGCCGTAGTCTGCATCTGCTATCCGAGCCATTCAAACTGGGCCAATTCCTTACCCTGCCTTTCTCTCCAGTTCCTCCTCTTCGCAGGCTAGCAAACTACCCCCATTAGGGTTGCAAAGAGCAGTCTGTGAGTTGCTGTGTGTCCGCACCTGCAGTAAAGCCTCATGCTGTGTGTGTGTGTGTGTGTGTGTGTGTGAGACTTTGCATATGGATGGCTCTTATCGCTCCAATAGTATTAGTCTAGGTAAGGAAACTGAGGCTCAAAGAGGTTAAGAAAGTTGATCCAAATTATGCAGCTCTTCAGTTTAGAACCTTGAAGCCTGCCGTGCATTTGCTGGAAATTGGTAATGCTGGCATTTAAATGGAGAGCCCGAGATTTTTCCCGTGCCTCACTGCCTCACTCTAGCCAGAAATCTGGGATACTTTATTTTAACTATTTTATTATATTAAGCGACATTCAGGGCTTTCAGGTGATTAACAAAGATTGAAATATGGGCCCGGTGGGGACAGACTTTATGGGTTCAAAAGAATGGCTTCTAATTAGCACCTGTATAGTTTACCTGTGAATAGATGACTTAAAAAATATGTTTATAAAAAATCCTTCCTACCTCCTTTGATTGGCAAAGTATTTCTTTTGAAACTGCGCCTCTTCTATTAATTTGCTTAATAGACTTCTGACTTTGATTTTCCAACGCAACCATTTCTCCAGGGACCTCAGATCTCAAATGCCTTCGATGACAGTGAGATCTCATTAATGAGGACTAATTGTGGGAGAATGAGGCTGCGTTATCGGAAAAGTCGGAACTGAGAATCCACCGCACTGCTTTGTCACTTTGAAACCATACAATAATAAAAACCCGGTTCACGGAACTCATTCATCCATTTCCTCACTCAACCATCCATGTGTTTCAGGAATAGACGTACCTGATCTAAAATTATCTGATTAGCCACTTGAATGTAAATGAATGATTTTGAAATGCTTGAAGAGGCTGGAAAAATTAGCTTTTGTTTGGTATGGAAAACATTTCTCTCCTGAGCCTTTGCTTATCTTGCTAATTTGTCTCATGAACCCTTTCCTGAGATGTGGCAGGAACATTTTTACCTGGATTTGTCCTGGTTGAAGAATTTGAACTCAGTTCTTATCTTTTCTTCCCTCCTTTTTCTTGTTTGTATCTCCCACTGCATCTGACACTGTCTCTTATCTCTCTGTGGTTGATGTTGATAGAGGGGAGCTCAAAGATTAAGACACGGGAACCAAATATCAAAGCTGAAAAATGTATTTCCCCTCCCCCATTCTTCCTTTGGAGAAGAGGTTTGATGTGTTCTCACATTGATCCAGCTCTTCACAGTGCCCATGGCAACGGTGCCTGGTTCCTGATCTTCAGCATTCATCTTGGTTCATACTTGTGTTCCTCTGCCTGTCCTGCACAATGCCCACCTCACAATGGACGCTCAATTGCTGCTCAGAAGTGAGCCAACAGGGTGAACCAGTGCATGCACCAGAGTCTGAATAAATGAGCTTCACAGCACAAGGGCACAGCCACCCTATGTATATTCCGCCACCTCCAAGGATCATCACAACACTCCAGTTACAGGGAAATATCTAGCAGAGACTTATTAGGGAGAACAAAACCCCTGGTTACTCCCTCTCAAATGTCCCTTGGAGAGTAGACCTATGGAGGCTTTTGAGGGTCTTTGGCTTTCAAGCCAGACAATGCCACAGAAGTGCTACTCATTAGAAGGAATTAAAATATCATTGGGAGTTCCCGCATCACCCTGGAATTGAGTGTTGGAGGGAGACTATCAGGAGGGGTACGGAAAGAGAGTTGGGTCCAAATTAGTTGAGAATCAAGAGTCTGCAAAGTTTGAACAAAATTTCTCTCTCTCCTGAGGCCCAGAAAACAAATATCTCTGCGTCCCCCATCTATGCTAGAGTCCTCCTGGGACTAGTCAATAAGCAATTAGAAGGAGCTGAGGATTTAAGAAACAGAATTGATGGGAGGAGTTTGCTTAGTAGTAAATGGGATGCTATCACCCCCTTCCAAGGATGTTAAGCAAAAGCTTCTGAGAAAGGCTGAACTGAGTGAGGTTTTCAGATGTTCCTGGCTTGTCTCTAAATAGTACTTTGGCCCTCTCTCCTGATGCACACCACTCCAGGAATCCCAGATACCTGGATGCAGGACTTCCTCTTCTCCCGTGCGCCCTCCCCCACCCTGGGGAAGGTAGGCTCCTGGGCAGGATGCTCAGCAAAACCCATAAAAAAGGATGGTCCCAAAATTGGGAGGTGGTAAGCTACAGTGGCCAACCGTGAAGGGCCGGATGGACAGAACACTTGAAGGTGGCTTAAAACCAAAGACAAATGGTGATAGGAAAAACGTATGACGAATGCAAACCATGAAATAACTGAAAATTTACATAGAGGATAATGTGGTCCTGTCCATCACCATTACAGATGCACAGACCCTTGACTCAGCAATTCTGCTTGTGGGAATTGATCCTACAGATCAGCTCACACACATGTAAAGTGGCATATGTGTGCGGTTATTCACTGAGACATTAATTATAAGATCAAAAGTGTGGAAACAATCGGAAAGCAGAAAAGGGTACAATTAGACATTGCTGCACATGCATTCAGTGGGGTGCCATGGAGAACAAAGGACTCCTTCAATTAGTGGGACATCCTTGGATTCCACCCTCCTCCAAGGCACTGTTCTAAGTGCTGAAGAGCTATCAGTAAGAAAACAGCCCCAGTCCCTGACCTTCAGCGCTTATATTCTGGTGGTGATGTGCCCAGAGAGAATGAACTCTGTGATATTTTTTTTTCCCACACAGAAAGATCAAGTTGCAGGCTCTAGGGTGATTGCTGGCTATGCATTCTGCCTCAGTGGAAGCACACACAATTCACTCCTCCCACTTCTGACTCCAGCCAGAGGGCAGGAACCTTCCTTGTTTACTCTTTGGAAGCCTTTGAATTTTGAGCAACTTGGCTGTTACCTATCCCTCCAAAATATAATTTGGATGTGTTTATAAGATGGTAGCATAGAATGTAACTGTTGCCTCTGAGCCTGCCCCCCTCACCTCCAACTCTGACCTCTGCAGAAGAGAGGAACCCCTTGATGGCCTTGTCAACAGAATTATCAATTGTAATTCTTTCCCCATGTGCGTTTGCGTGTATGCACATGTGTGTTGGTTGGGGCCTTATCGACCTTGTTTGCCTGGGACATTCTCAGTTTTAGTGCTGAACGTCTTGCACCCTGATAGGGCCCAGTCCCGGACAAGTCGGAGAGCTGACCACAGTGCTGAGCTCCCTGAGAGGGAGAAGGGGACAGAGAGGGAGACATCACTAGTAGAAATACTTTACTCTCTGCTTCTCACCTTCTCATATCCTGAAGTCCCAGGAACATGACTTTTCTAGAGATTATGATTTGCCTCCCTGAGTCTCAGTTCACTGGCAAAATGGGGCTAACCATTTCCTGCTCCTGCCGTGGCTAAGGACCTACCATCTTTTCTCCATCTGTCACTCCTCTCCATACCCCACTGAGCCTCTGGGACTTGTCACAGTGGTCACCTTCTCTCCATCTTTTAGGGCTGCCTGGTTAAATCCTAATCTGGTGAGATGAAATTACCTTTCTACTCTCCCCCTGATCTGAGAAGGGAATGCATCTGGAGAAAAACGCACCATCATGCCGACTGATCTCACTTTCACTATGGCCACCAACATCCAGTGAGCCCCGGGCTCTGCTCCACAGTGCTGTCCTATATCCCAGGTCAAGCCGTTCTCTTGTCCTCAGAGATGACTTCTTCCCACTCTCTCCTCTGCCCTGGAACTTCCAGGACAGCACCCCCTCCTTGGTTTTGGTTGAGAGCCTTGAATTCAATTTTACTGAGGAAATAGAAGGAGCCAGAAAAAAAAAATCTATCAATCTCCCACCTCCCAAGATAGTCACATCTGCATGCTCTTGGCCTCGTGGTACAGAGGATGGACAGTCTGAGCTCTGGTCTGAGGCCAGCCCTTCTTGTGCCCTGCCTTCCATCCTTCTGCCCCTGTGATGATCATTTTTCTTCATGCATTACCCACACTGCCCTCTCAGGTGCCCTTCACATCCCCCTTACTCTTGGAATACTGCCATCTGCATAGATTCTGGATCAACCTCATCACATTTTCTACCAACTCTGCCCCTTTGTATGACTCCAGGGTCCTAGTTCTGTACTTAAGAACCACAGCTAATGAATCTTATTTTCCTTCTGTGGAAAACTTCACAGTTTTTTTTTTCCATCTTCAAAGCTCGAGATCTCTGTTTTTCCAAAATTGCCTTTGGCATGCATGCATGCATGCATGAAGGAAGGAATGAATTCTCGACTCTCATAGTCACCATCATCTTCCCAGACTGCCTGTTCAGTAATTTCAGTTTTAAGTGTTCTGTCCAGAAGATCTCCTGGAATTTGTGTATCCTCAGTGTTCAATACAAGCAAAGTAAGAAAACTGGGACAATAGGGCTCAGTAAATGTTTGCTGGCTGAACAAATGGACGAAATCCTGCTCCCAATCATTCTGCTGGGCTGGGGTTGCAGGAAGGCTACCTGGGAAATTTGTTTTTCCTTCCACAATGACAGAAAAAATGATGAAGTAGAAAATCATCCTGCTGGTGAAGAGGAAATGTGAGGTCTTGCTGGGGTCAATCCAATGCCTGAGGCAGTGATAAAAGCTAGGCAGCTATAATCCCCACCCTGAGAAATTATTAAAATTCCATATTTTATCATGCAGGCATTTGGAAAGGAAATACATTTTCTATTGCAAACTCAGACTGTCCCATCGACGACTGTATATTCAGTGGCTGGAGCCAGGACAATCCCCTGCCTCAGTGTTTTTGGCAACCCCAGGGGACGGTGAAACCCACAGGCACCTGTCTCCTTAGAGGCTAGTGATATTAGTTGGATCCATAGACAGGCTTGCTTCTGTGGTGATTCATCGACACTATTATTTTTTTACAATATTTTTTATTACAAAAACAATTGAAGCATGTTGTAAAAAGGCAAATAACAGAGTACTAAATATAGAAAAGTTTAAGTCTTCCTGTTTTTCCTGCCCATTATATTTTCCTCACCAAGATCATTATAGAGTGACCTTTCCAACATCCCTGATACTCACATAAACCCACGTACAGATGCACACACGACTGTGCCCCAAATGGAATCACACGTTGTACCCTGAAGCTTGCTTTTACTCAACCAGGCACGTATCAGGGACATCTTCGTGATCAAGATGCACACATGGATCTAATGTGATTTTTTTTAAAGTGGCTTTATTGAGGAAGTGTGAAATACAATAAAATGTATGATTTGTTAAGTTTTAGCATTTATAGCACAGTCTTTAATGTTGCCTAATAAACTGTTGCTTGAATGCAGCATATCTATTCATCTATTCCTTTATTGGCAGATGTCAAAATTGCTTCCATTTCTTTTTCCTTTTTTGCTAATACCAATAAAATGAAATAAAAATAATAAACCCAACTGTATCCCTACTATTCTACATTTTCCCTGTACATTTGAGGTTTTACTTCTGTGAGATGGAATATTAGCGGTAGGATTATAGATCAAATATATGCCCATTTTACTTCTTAATCAGTCAATCAGATTCGTTTCCCACAGCACAGACATCCCTATTATGGACAGGATGTGTCCCCAGTTTGCTCTCTTTAAGCCAGGACCATTCACTTAAACCACCTTGGGAACCCCCTGTTCCAAAGACCTTAGTAGAACCCTCAGTCTCTTTCCTAAAGAGAAAGTCAAAGTCCCTGGGAGAGGCTTGGCTGGCTTCCTTGAATTTGAATGGACTAGGAGAATTCTTAGAATTTTGGATCAGGGTTTAACTCACACTATTTCTTGTAAGCTGCAACAGATTATAGGTCTGTTTAACTTCTCTGATCCTCAACCTCCTCATCTAAAACGGGGATATAAAGAGTGCATTGCTCTTTGGGCTGTGAGGATTCAGAGAAAGCCAATGTGTGCAGTAGAATGTCCAATGGTAGCCATTCTTATCGAGTGGATTCCAAAAACTATGGGAAGGAATCCACCTGCATGCAGTGTCCACTCTCCCCAGGTACAGGAAAGGGTGACTTCTTTGGAAAGTGAACCAAAGTCCCAGTTAGACCTAAAAGTAACTCACTTTGCAAACCGTTTAGACTTCCACCCAATTCGATATGGGAAATGACCCTGCCTCTCCAATCCAAGCCCACTTCCGGGCGCGAGGAAGAACTCAATGAAAAATTGACGGGAACCAAACAGGAGCGCGGGATCACAGCTTGCTGGTTCAGTGTTAATCCACCCACATAAGAACCAGTGAGTCACTCAG
Source organism: Ictidomys tridecemlineatus (assembly GCF_052094955.1). Lineage (NCBI taxonomy): Eukaryota > Metazoa > Chordata > Mammalia > Rodentia > Sciuridae > Ictidomys > Ictidomys tridecemlineatus. The sequence goes on from NW_027521443.1 coordinate 283,887, forward strand.
AAACTCAAAGTTCAAATATTTTCTCTCATATTCGGAAGCTAAAGTAAAATAAAGGAAAGGGGGAGGGAAGGATAAGATTATATAAGGAACTGATCAAATACAAATTAATAGAAGAGCAAAAGGAAGTCCAGTAGAGAAAGGGGAAGGTGAGGGGGGTAGGGAGAAGGGGAAGGGAACAGAGGGGATCGTGAACTGAAATTGATTTCCATGCGTGTTGAGTTTGTCAGAAAGAAGCCCAGTACCATGAATGACCATGAAGCTCTAAAAAAAAAAAAAGCAGTGTGTAAGAAATTGAGATTATTAGCCCTTAAGACTAAAAAAGGAAGGACTTGCATTTTTGTGGCAAGCCAGGGGACCTTCTCAGTAGCATGAGGACCTGAAGACCTTGCCTATAGAGTCAAATTGGGAGGATATCTGGTCCAACTCCTTACTCAAAACTGGAGACCCCCGCCCTGTCCATTTGGCCTTGGGGCTGGTGGTGGAGAGCTCACCACCTCACAGAGAGCCCCCTCCTCCTCTGGATTGTTTGAATCATTACATAACTTGTATGTGGTGCTCGCAGCAGTTGCTGTTAATCTCTTCTCCATATCCAAGGACCCTTTCTGTTTCTGTATATTCCCAAGGACAGCACCTGATCTACCCTTGGGCTGCCAGAATTGAATCTGCCTACTAACACAGAAGCACCTGGGATACAATTAACCAGCTCGCTACCTTCAAGTGGGGGGATTTTAGCGGTGTTGGTGGGGGTACACAGGTCTTGAAATAATTTCTGGAGCAGTAAGCTACATCCCCCTCAGTGGAAATTGGCTTGATGTCAAGTCCCTTGTTGACATCCTCACCACCACCCCCCCTCTGCAACACTCACACTAGCCTCTCTACCTGCTAACCTCACACCTCTCAAGTAAACCATCTGCACCTGATGATTCTTGTCTCTGGTCTGTTTCTTGGGCTGAGGGCACGGGAGGACAAAACTGAGACAATGCTTAACTCTTCTCTGGCATTTACACCAACTGGTTCTGGGTCTTCTGGGTCCTCCCCCTGAAGCTGACCAAGTCTCACTGAGTCTTGGAGAACCGTCCTCTGGTGGTTTAAGTCAGCTCTTGAGTTTTCTCCTTTTCAAGGTTGAACGTGTCCATGTCTTTGACCTGTAGCTCACATATCAGGCTTGACCTGAAATGTTTCTGAAGTTTCTGGAGAAGAAAAGACCAAACCACCATGATTTTTTTTTGTCCTTGGCTGCCCTTATCTAAGATGGGAAGAACGATCCCAGTTCCAACTGAAAACTGCAAAGTTGACAGCATGACTGCACCAGGAAGACGAGGTCAAAGAGAATTGAGCTTCTAAGACAAAAATGCTCTTTGCTTCAGTATGAAGAACCAGGGGCCCGAGACAGAATAAATGTTCCAGGTCATAGGTCTCAGCTCCCCTCCCCATAAAATTGTTGAAGATAGTTGAGAAGAAAGTGATGCTGTGACTTTAAAACCCTCAATAAAGGTGACCACAGCTCTGGACACATTCTAAACCCCAAGTGCATGACAGCCAGGAGAGCAGCCCTTGCAGAGATATCACTCAATGAAATTGTAGCAAGTCCCCATCCTCTAAGCCTGGCCCAGAGCTCCCATCCAGATGTCTCTATGAAGGTGGGAAGCTGGGCTGGATCTTGTTCACTCCCAGAGACCTCCCAAAGGCATCCAGTGAGTATCTTTGTGGCAGACTTTGAAGAAGCTACCAAAATGGCCAGAACCTCAGGCTAGGAGGGGGGACAAGCCATGAGTGTCAGAACTGCATTAATAAGATAAAAAATGAAAGGAAAGATGGACAGAAGAGAGGGTGGGTCAGATGGTAGCCATCAGAGCTCAGAGACAGGGAAGAGAACAGGGTGTCTGGGTGGCCACTGGTTTCCCTGAGGCTTGAAGAATGAGCTAGAATAATGGAGATGGGGGGCCCAACTATGTTTGAAAAAGAGAGAGCTCTGCCACCCAAGGACCAAAATTTGTGTCAATAATTTGGCTACAACAGAAACTAGGAACTAGGAGGCTAGAAATCCATTGGGAAATATGGGAACAGATCTTTCCCTCTCCTTCAGGGCAGGATGACAGGGATATGTTGCAACCATGACATTCCAATAACACCCTTTAATTAACTCATCAAATCTCCCTTGGAGACCCAGCAGCATATGGCTCAGCCCCTGCAAGACAGTGTGGGTATGGTTCTAGGACCAAATGGGACTGGCTTTGTGGAGAACAATCACTCCACCTCTCTAAGACTCTGTTGGTATCTCTGAACATACAGATCCTAGTGCCCCTAGGACTGTGCCATTGCAAGAAGTGAGAAGACACACACCTTGCTATCTGCATTAAGATCCCCTTGGCACCCCAGGGACTCCCTCTCACCTGTTACCTGACATCTACTCATCCCTGTGTTAGCTTCCAGAGTGGGTGCTTGCTCAGGTGGAGGCAGGAAGCCTTGGGAGTGCACAGAGCTCTCTAAGGGGCATCCAGGAAGGCCAAGACATGAGGGGTAAGAAAGACACTCCTTGTGCTTCCAGATACTAAATTTCTTGGTTCGCTTGTTAGGCAAAGAAGGACTGGTAAGCTGGGAAGCACTTTCTCCTTGGAACCAATACATCTGCTTTGCTGTCCAGTTCCTCCATCTGATAGCCTCAGATCACCAACTGATGCACTATGTTCCTTATCTGTGAAGTGGGGACATTAATAGTCATCGTGCCCGCCACAAGGGCTAAGAGGAGGGCCAAATCAGATCCAGGAGGTAGGGGCCATGAGCATGTTTGGGGGCCTCTTCCTGGCTGGGCTACAGAATTCAGTGGAGGGAAGATTCAAAATTCAGCACCCTGGAGATTTCTGATGGGTCATAAAGATATGGGGGTACTGATGCAGGGGAGTGAAATAGTCCCTGAGAGCCTGGGCAGGCACTGAGTAACATCTCTGGGCATTGCCTGTAGCCAGAGTTATCCATCTTGGCTTCTAAAATGTTTTTGTTTGCTGGTGATAACACTGACAGTGACTGACAATGCAATTTTCTCCTGCTCTACTCAGACATAACCACTGCAAACCCAGCCCCCTAGCAGCCTGCCCAGGCTGAGGCCTGCTGTAGCACTGATTCTTGTTGATTTTCAGACAGCCCCTGAAGCCCGACGCTGGATGCCCTGCCAGGGTTTCGGACAGTGGATCTGTGTGGGCTGATGGAGAGAAATGAGTTGACCCATGAATCCTTGCTGGGTGGCCCAGTGGTGGGGAGGGGTAGCTGGATGGAGCCCATGGAATGAGTGAGCATATCAGGCTTGACTTCCCTGCCTTGAGGAAGGGCCAGTGATTGAGACTGGAACTTACAAGACCCTGAGGACATCCGGGTGCTTTCTGAGCACCAGGGACTCTGGGAGAAGCAGGCCTGGAATTGGATCTCACTTGAGCATGAACAGAGAGATTGTAAAGGCCAGTTGTGGACCAGGGTCTTTTAAGCATTCAGATCATCCTAGACATAAGAAAGTAAGAATGGGACCGGATCCATCTTGGTCATACCCCTGTCCACTCCAGTTTGTACCTCATGCTCCTGCCATAGTGACCCACCTGCAGCTCTGCACATGGATGCTTAGGCTTCTCTAACGACACTCTATTTGCACTACCCAGAATGTCTCTGCCCTGCCCCCTGACGTTTTGTAAGCTGGGGCTGATTCCTACTTCTCTTCACCAGCAGCTGAAGCAGGATTTTTATTTAGCGTACTGGGAATTGAACTCGGGGGCACTCAACCACTGAGCCATGTCCCCAGCCCTATTTTGTATTTTATTTAGAGACAGGGTCTCATTGAGTTGCTCAGAATTCACTTTTGCTGAGGCTGGCTTTGAACTCTCAATCCTCCTGACTCAGCCTCACGAGCTGCTGGGATTACAGGTGGGCCCACTGTGCCTGGTTGAAGCAGGATTTTTTGACCCTTCACTCCACCTACTGAGCCCACCTCTGCCCTGTGGTCTCTCCTGTTAGCATTAATGAGAGTATATGCTGGAAAATTGGCTGGTGGACAAGTTGATCTCCTCTAGAGGGGGCGAAATTGACAGAGCCATACTTAACTTAGTATCTTCTATAAGATGGCTACATGAAGGAAATATCAATAAAGCACAAAGGTGAATAGATTAAATGACTGGAACAATACAAGAAACAACTTCAGGATGGGGACTGTGGATTCATACAGGGTGTTTCTTAGAGATTAGCAACTAGGAAATGGGCAGAGTGGCCCAGAACACAGCTGTCCCCAGGCATGAGGGGTCTGGTTGGTCTTAAATGTAGAAACAGCAGATCACTTTTGACCAGATGGTGCCCTGGTCACCATCCTCCCACATCTACTAGGTTTGAGACCCAATAAGGTGTACAGCTTAGCAGAGATGATGGGTAAGAGGCATTTAAAGAACTCTGCTAAAACCACTGCCACCCAGGGGTGACTATGCCTGCTATGCAGAAGCACCAGAGGCTTAACCCTGGTGAGGAGAAGTATTTGCATCCATATCTGCTGCAATATACTACCTAAGGAAGACCTAGAGCAACCCCGGGACTCTTGGGGTTCATCAAGGCAGACCCAACTTCCTCCTACTTCAGACACTGTCAGACTCAATTTAAAAAAAATAAATCAATATGCTATTTACTAGAGACACAGTTCAGATTTGGAGATAGAAAAATGTTAAAAGTAAAAGAATAGAAAAAGAGATATTATGCAAAAAAAGGCACAAAACAACTACAGTGGCTTATGAATATCTGACGAAATCGATTTTAAAACAAAAAAGTTATCATTGCAAAACATCATTTTAAAATGACAAAATGATTACCCTATCAGATAGCTGTAAAAATTATGAAGATATGTAAAGCTGAATCTGACCCAGCTGAGGAAAGAAAGAGACAGTTCCACAACTGAGCTGCAGACTTTGATACTACACCTCTAATAATGGTGAGAACATAGAGGATTAACAAACAAATAGAAGACTTGAATGACACTCTACAGAAATCAGGCCTAACCTTCCAGGGCCTTCATGATTGTTTTTTTTTCTCTCTGTTTTATCATGGAACATTCTCCATGATGGACCATATTCTAGGCCACAAAACAAACCTTGATAAATGTGAAAGGATTGACATTATTCAAAATGTGTTCACTGATTACAAGGAAGTGAAATTAGAAATTAAGAACAGAAAGGAAGTTGGAAAATTCACAAGTATACAGAAAGTAAATAACCCGCTACTGAATAATCAATGAGTGGGGGAAAAAAGTCACTGAGAATTAGGAACATACTTTGAGAGGACTGAAAATAGACCCATGCCAACTTGACCATGGTGTCCTCTGCTGTGAAGACCATCTCTACTCAGCCTCCTAGTGTCCTTGTATAGGTCCCATGAATCTTGGAGATGAATGTGCTCTGTAACAGAGAGACAGAGAGTACAACTCTGCTCTCCTGTGGCCATGGGGCACCAAGGGGGGGGGGGGTCTGCAGGTCCTCGCTGCCCCTGGCCAGGTCCTGGGCATCCCTTGTCCACACTGGCTCTGTGGGTCAAGGCTTTTGCTGCTCCTGATCAGGACATATCACCCCAACACGCCCAGCTTCTCCCAATTCTCTCCCCGTGGGCCCAAAAGACCTGAGATTTTAAAGTGTTCCAAGGTAACATCTGGGCCAACCCCTCACTTTAAGATGAAGAAAGTCAAGCCCAGGGAGGACGATGATTTCCCTAAGGCCAAGGGTCTGAGAGTGGCAGAGGCTCCCTTGTGCCATGATTGCAGGATCCTCAGGACACTCTCCCATGATCCTTGAGGCCAGCTCTGACGTGTGCCTAGCCTCAACCTTGTCCTCTGACGTCCTCTTCATGACTTCCAGGCACTTTGGTTTTGAACGAGTGAAGCCAATGTTAATGGAATGTTCAGCATGAGCCGGGCATTCTGCTGTTCTCACGTGGCCCTCGACCACCTTAAGAGGCAGGTACCCCATTATTCCCATTTCAGAGATGAGAAAGGCAAGGCTCACGAAAGTGACTCTCCAGAGCACACACACCCTCCATGTAATGCACTTGGACTTTGCACCCATTCCGTCTAACTGCAAAGTCCCCCTTCTGACGGCCAAGCTGCGTGGGGACTCCTGCTCCCCATCCACTTCCTGGGCTGCCTCCCAGGACTTCTGCCTGCTTCCCTGCAGCTTGGCTTTCTCCCTTTCTAACTACCCACCTCCCAGGTCTGGACTCTGAAACCTCCGGCCGCATACTCGGGTCCTCTCACTCTCCCATCCTTCAGGGCAGGAGCCCTGGCCTGCATCCTGAGCAATCCCAGGAAGCTCCCGGCTCCAGCTGAAGCTCTGTGAGAGGAGACACAGAACAGTCCTACCCCAAAGGGACTCTCCAGAGAATAAAGATCCTGAGAAATAAAAGCCATTTCATTTTCTTCCAAGTAGAGCTTTCCGACAGAAGCCAGGACCACACTTCACCAACTCAGCTCCTGGTGTGGGGTGGGGGCCAGGATTCTGCCCCTCCTGGTCTCTGTTCTCATCTACAAAATGAGACAGTGAGGTAGGGGGGGGGTTCCGTGCGTCCCTTCCACCTCCCAGCTTCTGAGCCACGTGAGAAAGCTGCCTTAGGGCTCTGGGACGACAAATTCAAGGCTCCATTATGTCCTTGTCTTCCTTCCTGGGCCTCTTCAGTGATTAGTGTAATACTCTGTACACAACAGACTTTTAATTAATATTTGTGCAATGCATAAATGCATGAGCCCCCTTCACCCCCCGGGAGTTCAGCGAGAGGGAACCTAAGCCTCCAGAGCCCCTCCAGATGTCTTTCCACCTCTCTTCCAGGAAAAATAGGCAAAGGGGCAACAGCGCTCCTCCAGGCCCTGGGCTGAGGGGGGCCCTGTGCCTTTGGATGTCCTCCCCAGGGGTGAGGAGGGAACAAACTGGCATTTAGGGGTCCAACTTCCTTTGCCTCCTGGGGAGGTGAGCAGGAAGGGAAGTGGCATGACCCTGACCTGAGAGAGCCGGGCATGAGCTGCAAGAGCAAAGCCTCCTGGGAAACTGTGACCCCACGGGGAGCGGGGTGATCCTCCCGACCTGGGAGGCCCCTCTGTCATGCTCCAGGCCCTGTCACCTGCCAGGAGGGAGAACCTTTCTCTGTTATGGTACATTATCAACCTTCCCCCAAGAACCTCGCCTTTGCTTAGTCCAACGGGCTCCCTCCACTAGAGGAAGACGCCCACTCAGTGGAGCAGAGGTGAGCAGGAGAGGAGTGGAAGTGGAAGGAGGGTCACCAGGTCAAAGGGAGGAGGGCTATCCCCGTTTCTCCTCTTCAGCCTGGGGACCTAACAGAAGCTCCAGGTCCCAAGCATCCATGCGGGAACTGGACCGTCCGGCCCTTGCGCAGGGCTCTTACTCAGGGCTCCCCCCATCTCCATGGTTCCTTCCCACACCTCACGGAGTTGTCCCTGGATGGACCTGTTTTCCTGAGGGAGGAAAGGGTGACATCTTTGTATGGCCTGCCATGACCTATCACAGTGCCAGATGCCCTGCTGCTAGGACCATGGCTAGTTCCCGGACTCAAGAGGAGCTTGGTCGCCCTTGGCAGGTTGGGGGTGGGGCCTTTAGGAGGTGATAGGTGGTTGAGAGGGGTGAACTCTCAAGGGAGTAAGTGAGTTCTCTCTTCCAAAGACTGGAATCGTTACTCTATGCTGTAACAACACCTCCTTTAAAATTGGAGGATTTTAAGAAAGCCGATCCGTGGTCCAGAATGACTCCACTTTGTTCCTGGAAGCTGTCCTTTTAAATCATTTCTCCATCCCAGCCTCCTACAGGCAATCAAGACAAGCTGAGAAACTGAAAAGAGGCTGGCCCTGCCCCCCGCCCTGCGGTGCCATTCAGATGCCAGAAAAACCCTCAAAGCCAGAGCTGTACCCCAGGGCCTGGCTGAGGACTCTGGTGCATGACCCCTGACTCTCTCATCTAACCCTAACCCTAACCCTAACCCCCAAAAGGGGAAGGACAGCCCCCAGGGAGGAGGGAGAACAATGGGTCCCCTGAGGAGAGAGAAGCTGAACATAGGCCTGGGCTCTGGGCTTTCATCCTTTCCCAGTAACACTGAGTCCCAGAGGAGAAAACAAACAAATGGGTTCTGGGCTCTGGATTTTTCAACCCAGGAGCAATGAGTTTCAAGCTTTTGCAACTGTTTCCCTGAGTTGGATTTTTAACTTGCACAACTAGCTTCCTGACTGCCACACTACACATCCTGGTATGGTTAACTCTCATTAAGGCCTATGAACACAGACCCCTCTGAAAAGGTGCCATTCCACCGCTGCCTACAGACTGCTGCAGACCCCAGGTTTGCTCCCCTTTAAGTTAGTTTGGCTTTTCAAGCCCTCACCAGGAATCCAACCCAGCCATGCCCTGGGGCTTCCCCACCTCTGGAACCCTGAGTCAAATAAATAAACCTTTCCTTATAAAATTACCCAGAAGTATTCTTGAGAGTGGGCTGTAATATCTGCCCTGCTTTCTCCATTCCCTCACCTACTGCCTTTATGCTCAGACCTGTCCCCACCCTGAGCCAAGTTGAAGAAAGACACAGGATTGGGGGGATCAGCTAAGCTGTCCCTGAAGTCTTACTGCAGGTGACTCTCTGGGTTGGATTACTTTCTCTGTGGGCTGTGGGTGCTCCAGTTGGGGGACCAGCTCTGGGTAGCAGCCTCTCTCGGATCTAAGGCGGCTCCTTTCTGGGCTTTTCATGCAATCCTTCACTTATTCTCCTAACTCTTTTTTATTACTGACCTGGTCTGTCTAGATCCAGGGAACAGGGTTGTTTTGCACAGGTCTTCAGAATTCCTGAGGGGGACACAGACTTGTAGAGATCAAGTTTGAGGCGATTAGAAGTGGTAGAGTTAGAGGACCCAGAGAAGCCTTGTCCCACTCTGCAAAGGATTCAGCCTGAGACCCTGGGTCACACTCTTCTCTTTCCTGGACTTTGGTTCCTCATCCTTCAATGAACAGATTGCAAGGCAAGGAAGATGAGTTCTTAAAGCTTAACCCCTCAGTGGAAAAAAATGGATGCTCTTTGCAGATGTGCTCCATCAGAGGCTATGTGGCAAAATAAATTAAGTGTACTCAGCAGCCCCCTAAGAGCCTGGGGGGAAGTGTTGTTTTTTTTTTTTAAAGTAAACTCTCAGCTCCTAAGACGTCTTAATTCCCCAGAGTCCTGTGGTTAATCACTCCAAGATGACCAAGTGCCAGGACCCTACTCTTGTAACTCTAACCCATGCCTGTGACTCCAAACCGGTGCAGAATGCATCTGGATGTTATATTGTGTTTGCTTTTTGTCTTTACTTTTTCATTCATTTCCACTTTGATCATTTTGAAAGATCAGACAACACTGATCGGCCTGGGAGGGAAACAGCAGGGTTGATCAGTGATTTCTAGAGTTTCCAAGAGAGGTGTCCCGCCTGCTCTCCTTCCCACCTACATCCATCCCTGAGCTTAAGGAAGCTGGGGTGGAGGGTGATTCATTTTCCTAATAAAACACATCCATCCAGTTTCCAGAGGTAACAGATTGGAGGTATCCCCCGGGCTAGACTGGGGAAATAAAGTAATAATGTTATCAGTCTTCACAGAGCTATTTAAATACAGAATGGGTTGCTGGGGAGATGAAAGGGGGTCCCTTTTGTTATGAAAATGAAAGGAGCTGGGAGGGTTGAGTTTGTGTTTTGATATGTTAATAAGCCTGAAAGCCACCAAGAGTGGGGACTGCAGGGAGGCAGAGTTGCCCAGCATATTTATTTGAGCAGTTTAATTTAACAGCTAGGCTACAACAGAGCTGCAATCAGGATTGTGTAAAGATAATTACAGCTCTATTATTAATCAGATGCCTGCAGGAGAAAGGCTTACTAGCTTGCTGCCACCGAGGCTGCATACAGATCTCCAGCCAGCCCCATTGTGGTCTCATTCTGCCATCTAGTGGCCAATCCATGAATTGCTGAAGGAAAAGAAATATTTTGGGGTTCTTTTTTTTTTTTTAAATGATAAAAACACCTTCCAGAAAGAACAGAAATTGCTTGCGTTCTGAAAAGATAAGATATGGAAAGGTGCTTGGAAACCAGATGGCCAGTCTGCCCTTTGTACTGATGCTGAATTTGAGATCTAAGAGAGGAACTAGCTCAAGGGCATAGCTTTTAAGATTGAATTTTAAAAATTCTGAACCCATTGATTTTTTTTTCCTGAAATATTAAAGTGCTGGAATATTTAAACACGAACCCTTCTCCATCCCTTAAGTTTTCATCCTTTGCGTTTTTTCCAACTCTTTTGCATGATGTTTCAATTCCGTGTTTCTTGAGTTCTTCTCGACTTGGAGCCTGACGTTATTTGAGTCTCCTTTCCCCTGGTTCCGGTGCAGAATGTTTTCAGGTGAGTCCACAGGAGACACAATTACACCGGCTGAGGGAGGGGCAGAGGGGCTGCCTCTGCAGAGAATGGACTGACCTATAGAATGATAAGACTCAGGGGACGTTCTAGGCATGCTGAGAGGGAGGCCAAATGGCTGGTGGGAATGCTGGACATTGAACTTTTCTCAGCTGGTCCAGAGAAGCCAGAGGAAGGAACAGGCACAGAGGGATGATGATGCTTTTGATTTTATTCTTGTTAAAGTTGTCCTTTCAACATTCCACACTTGCCTGCTGCAGAGCAGGCACTGGGGACGGTGAGGGAGGAGCTGAGTCCTTTTCCCTACATGGTCACAGTTTGGCAAAGAGATGGGCATATGGATGGATTCACAAAGTGGGATCACTTTTGCAGAGACATGCCGCCCTGTGGAGGCTGCAGCCCGGGCTGGTGGCCCCTTTGAGGGACAGCCCTTTCAAAGAGCAAGCATATTAAAATTAAGATTGAACATGGATTGCGTTTTGCCCTCTTATCTCTGGAAGGAAATTAAAGTGAATCTCAGCACCACTTCACCTAACATCTTTTCTCTCCTCCTCAAGTATTTGCATACTGCACACTCCTAGAACTTTCATCAAGCCAAAAAAAAAATAACAGGCGGGATAGTTTGGAGAAGGAAGATACAAGACACAGATGGGAGAAAAATGTGTGCATCAGGTATCTGGTAAAGGACTCGTATCCACAAATAGATGAGGAAGTTTTGAAATTAAGCAGTAGCAAACAGATAACCCAGTTAAAACAATGGGAAAATGGTCTTAACAGACAGGTCACCCAAGAAAAAAATAGCAAGTATTGATGCAATTAAGGCTTATCGATGTCTTTTCTTGGCTTGATGGTCCATTTGTTTTTAATCGCTGATTTCATAGTCTGGATCTGGATGGATGGCAGATAAAGCAAATGAGAAGATGTTGTACCTCTTATGTTCTTAGAGAATTATAAATTAAAACAATGAGCTAATGCTATACACTTACTAAAATGGCCAAAATCCAAAACATTGACAATATCAAATGCTGGCAAGGATGTTTAGGAACAGAGATCTCTCCTTTATCGCTGGTAGAAATACAAAATGATACAGCCACTTTGGAAGTCAACTTGGCAGTTTCTTATAAAACCAAATATACATTAGGGAATTAGGGAATTGAACCCAGGGGGGCTTAACAACTGAGTCACATCCTTAGCCCTTTTTATTTATTTTTTTAGTTTGAGACAGGTTCTTTCTAAATTGCTTAGGGCCTCACTAAGTTGCTCAGGATGGCTTTGAATTTGTGATACTCTTGCTTCAGCCTCCCTTCCTAGCTGCTGGTGCCAACGTACCTGACTCAAATGTATTTTTACCCGTATGTACAAGTAATCAAGCTCCTAGACATATCCCCAAATGAGTTGAAAACTTACATTTACACACATACAAAGTATTTACAGCAACGTTATCCACAATTATCCTAAATAGGAAACAACCAAAATGTCTTTTAATAGGTGAATGCTTAAACTAACTGTGGTATATCCATAACTGGAATATTATTCAGTGATAAAAAAGGAGCTACCAATCCACAAAAAGACATGGAGGAATCCCAAATACATTGATACATGAATGAAGTCAGTCTGAAAAGACTACATATTGTGTGATTTAAACAACTGTATATGACATTTGGGAAAATTATATAGATAGTTAAAAAAGATCAGGGGTTGCCAGGATTTGGGGTGGAAAAGGGATTTGGGGGATGGTGAAACTACTCTGTATGATATTGCAATGGTGGATTCATGTCATTAAATATTTGTCACCGAGAGTGAACCCTAATGCAAACTATGGACTTTAGTTAGTAATAATGTAGCAAAATTGGTGCATCAGTTGTACCAGATGTACCACAGAGATATAAGATGTTCACAGTAGGGGAAAGTAGATTGGAGGAGAGAACAGTTTAAACTTTCTGCTTAATTTTTCCATACACTAATTTCTCAAAAAAATTATTAATTGAATAAACAAATAAAATAAAAAGCATGGTGGGAAGGTGGAATAGACTCCCTTCTTCCCTCCCTCTTTTCCTCCCCCTCCACCCCATCCATCCCTGCTCTCCATCAGTTAAAGGGTGTGAATCTCTTCCTTGTCTATCTTTTCCTCCTTCTCTTACCCTTCGGCATCAGCTGTTTTCAGATTCTGCTTCCAGAGCTTCAGGGATCAATTCATTGTGTGAAGGTCCCTAGCAACTGGCTTCAGATGTCACATGGACACTCTTACACAGAGTGTCCCTAAGACCTCTTGAACAAAAGCCCGGCAGCCTGGTCCCTGAATTAGTCCAGAGTCCTCAGTCCTGGGTCTCTGAGAGGTTCCTGCTCCTGGGAGCAGCTAGTTGATGATGCATCTGCCTCCCCAGCTACCCTGAAAGTGCCGCAAGTGGAGGCCCATGTCCACCATGTTGGTGTTCTTTATCAGAAGGAGCCCCCCGTCTAAGGCAGGGTCTGTGCTCAAACTGGAATTACCAAATTTATCAAATAACATTTCAGCACCTGCAGTAGGCTGAAGGATGCCCCCTGAAGACACGTAGTTCTAGCTTAGCAGGGTTTACACCTGTGACAGTTACTTGTGTGACAACACAGACTTTGCCAATGGGATGAAGTCTATGATTTTGCAATAAGGAGATTATCATCAACAGATCAGGAGAGAGGCAGAGGAAGGCAGGGGAGATTAGGCTTCAGAGGAAAGAAGGCAACATGAAGAACACATGGAGTGATGTGGCCACAAGCCAAGGAACGTGGCAGCCACCGAAACCTGGGCCAGGGTGGCAAACCTCTGCAGGGAGCAGGGTGCTGCTCACATCTTGGTTTTAGCCCCGTGGGGCCTGTGGAAGAATTCTGGCCTCAGAATTGCAAAAGAATGCATCTGTGTTGCATCAGGCCACCTGGTTTGGGATGATTTATTATTGCCACCACAGGAAATGAGTACTGCATGCTCCACTGGAGATGGCGTCTTCCTGATTCTGTTGTCCCTCTCCTGGGGTCCCTCTGGGCTGCTACCTAAGTGTAGTTTGTGGATTCCCAAAGAGGTTCTCAGATAGTCTGCCAGCTTTCCCAGCTTGCAGAATCCCTGCTGGCTAGGCCAGGGTCAGGGCTAGGGGGTGCTTCCCCAGTCCAGGGAGCCCAAATCTCTCTTGGATCCCACTGCAGGAAGGTGAGCCCTGCCCTCCTATGGGGGCTCCCATGTGTGCACCTGGCAGGACAATGGAGAGTGGTTTTGAGCTCTGATGTCGGACAGAGGTCCCTCCCTGGTCCACATGTGGGGTCTTATATTCAAGCTCATAATCCTAATGCCACAGCCCCTTGATCTGACAGTCCCATCAAGTCAGCTTGGGACACACTCAGCATATGAGGGGCTGGTGTCTGGAAGGCCCACAGATGACTCTGCCAGCAGCTGTCTCAGAGCCAGGGCTGGCTGTGCCACCCTAGGCAGGAAGGCTGGCATCAAGCACATAAGCAGTCACCAGACAAAAGGCTCCGGAGAGTCACTGATGAGCCATGGTCAGGCCCTCCATAGGCCCTGCCCCTTAAATCTATGGTCCATTGGAAAGTTACATCTTAATCATTGATCAAGCTTGTTCATGCCGACAGGCAGAGGATTGGGGATAATTTTCAACTACATGGGGAATGGGAAGCAGAGCTGCCCACTGGGTGGACTGGCCATTCACATGTGTGCTCAGCGAGACAGGAGCAGATATTTCAGGTCACGTGCTGCCCTGCCCCCTGCCCTGCCCACCAGCCATCACCAGACTGAAGGAGCCACCTTGCACCACACGGGGCCCTGGGAGCTCTCCTGGGATACCTGAGTCAAGGCTCAGCGCTCTGTGAATGTCCACGGACACTTCGTCCCCTGATGCGTCACTGGTTCCTTCCGTCCTCTCTACATCCTTATTTGCATCATTATTCTTCCTCCCGTGGTTGACCCCCGCTCTCCAGCAAGCTCTCGGAGGGCCAACGTGGTTCACCTTCCAGTACGCTCCAAGCCCAGCACATTGCTTGGCAGATCTTACCACCCCCCAAAGGCACTGGATGATCCATTAAAGCACTCAGTCCCCAACCACAGCCATACGGAGGCGTTCTCCTTCTCTAAATCCAGGTGTTTGTGTATCGCAAGCCTCCAGGTCTTGCCCTTCATGAAGGAGCCTGGAGCGGACTCCCGTGCTGAGTCCAGAAGAGGAGCTCCAGGAAGCTGCCATGAGGTTCCTACAGTGGCTGGAACCCACCTGCCTTTCCCTCCCCTTTCCGCAGCCCCAGCAAAGGTATAAGCAGTGAGCCGCTGGCAGATCCTCCTCTGTGGCTGAACCGCTGTCCCTGTGCTAATGAGAATGAAGTAAAGGTATCTTCTGGCTTGCTAGTTCCTCCTGGTGTCCCCCAGCCCCTCCTGCTGAAGGACAGATGGACACCCCGCCCATGGCTGGTCATTAGTCTTGCTCTGTCTCGCCCTCCTCCCTGTGCATGCTGCCCTCTGTGGCCTTGGTGATAGCAGAGAGACTCGGGGCTGCTCCTTACTTCTTACAGGGGGTGGGCCACACAGCTCCTAGGCTGCCTGTGTTGAACCCCATGACTTCACAGGGCCCCACAGATAATGGTGCACAAAAAAATAAATGTCTAGAAACACTGTTCTGTACTCTGCCCTCCGGATGCGCGGCTCAGCATTGATACAGAACAACGTGGAACCTTACTGACCATTGGTGGCTAATGCTGTCACTCTCAGGAAAAAGGCCTTTCCCACCCATCTTGAGCCCTGCGTCCCCCCAGACTGAGCTGTGTAGAATTCCAGGCCATGAGGGCTACAGGGCTGCCGGTCTCCGAGGGAGAGGAGGGGATGAGCTGCAGAGGCCTTCAGCCAGCGGAAAGAGAAATTAATTACCTCGTCAAATCCTTCCTTCCAGACACCATGAAAATGGTGGATTCTGTGTAAAGAGCAGATCTGCCCACTTGCTCTTTGGTTACATGAGTGGCTCTGGTAGAGCTCAGGACGGAGGGCGGTAGTCACAAAACCAGGACATTGCAGGTGGAGGCCAAGGCCATGTTGCATGACCTTTCTCCCAAATCTTGTGACCTCCCCAGCCCAAGCGCCTTTTCTTGCAATAAAAACTCAGAGTTTATCTTGCCCTCAAGTGTGTGTGTGGAGGTGCGTGTTTGCACGTGTGTGTACACATGTAGGTGGAGCATCTGTGGAGTGTGGTACAGATTCGTTACCGACTTTGCTCTAAAAACTAATGAAAAGCAGGATGTGAGAGAGGGATCTTCCATGAAATTCACATTTTTAATATTTTCAGAGACGTGATTACCATACACAGCCCCGTTGCAGTGTTTGAACCCTTATATAAAATTTATAGTCTTGTTTTGAACCTAGGCCTTGCTTTAATACCTCCGTTGACAATCCCAGTCCCAACTTGTCTCGGCAGAGCTGTTTGTCCAAATGGCGATGAATTAAAAAATAATCCCAATGAGTCAAGCAAAGCTGTCTAATCTGACAGGGCTTTCAATAAAACACATATAATACAAAAAAAATATTGCCTATCACCACACAATTAGTGATTGTGCTCTCATGAAGACAGGAAAACATAAATTTTACGGGATAAATATGTAATACTTGTAAATAATGTATGTTTTCACTATATTACTCATCGGAACAGCAGTGGGTTGTCAACAGA